>NC_085139.1:262223482-262305434 GCF_024139115.2 Armigeres subalbatus
AGAAACATCCGTTCAATTAATGTCAAATGAACAATGTACTGCCTTGTTGTCGCATGTCAAATTATCAATCATGTTACATTCATACGAATTCTTGATTTGCTTAATTTCATGTCTCAGGTCTTTCACAGAAACCAAAATTGCACAGTGCCACACTGGTGCATGCACACCATTTTAACTGAAACACTCTTTCATGGGCATGTGCCTGGCATTCTGCTCAGATGTCTGATCAACCACCTGCCCACTTAAATGCGTTGAAATGAAGGTTTTCAACCTTCGAGCAGCTGTCAGTTCAGATGACCGCTTCAAACCAGCATAATTTCATGTAAATGCACTCACACACACAAATGCATTCATATATTGATTTATATTCGTCATGTTTTTATAGTATCCTTAATAGTTGATGACGAAATACTTTGTTCATCAGCATGTTACACTATATACACACATTACAGACATACACACAGCACTGTTCATGCAAACACACAAACATTTCACATATTGTGGGTACTGGAGCAGTTGCAGCTGGAGTCTGATGCTTCCTCGATTCCTGCTGACAAGGGTCTCAGGCTCCTGAAGTGCTCAGCCTCAGAAACTGTCATTTCAGATGCATGCAATCAGTCTAAGCACGCCAGCCTACATGAACAAACAACGAATCGTTAAGCAGACCTGCAGAGCAAACTCTGCACAGAAGCCACACATTTTGAATTTTAGCTCTGCACGATCATCTTTCAGCCATTCAAACAGAGATGAACTGTCACCTGACGCCACACCACGATGGTGCTCGAGGTCATCTCATCCTCGACCACGCCGTCAGTCGTGTGCACCTAAAGCCCGCGTGTTTCCACGTCAATCTGTACTTCCGCCGGATCGAAGCGAACACGCTTCCAGTTGTCCGGTATTTCAACATGTTCTTCGCTTGGGCTACCTTCTGATATTGCCTGCCGTAGAGCCATTTTACCGACAGTCGCCACCAGCCTTTCAACAAAGATTGCTCCCATTCGTCTCGACACCTGAGCAGCCGTCCATGTTTCGTCCGACCTGATCGAGCCAGGCCCGACGACGCGCCTCGCATCACGACTACGCAGCGTCAGCCGCCAGCAGTGACTGATGCAGACAACCGACTCAATTCGAAGTCCGTTCAGTCAACACGTTTTCTGCGTTCTTCAATGCGCTGGTTCAGTTATGTACTTCACCTGACGCATTCACCACCAGTCCAATTTCAGCTGCTCTGTCACCAGGTAAGCGCAATGTTCGGTCGATCATCGTCCATGTTCATCCTGAATCAACAGGTTCGGCCGTTACATTCTCGGCTTCCGCCGCAATGTTGAAAGTCTATGATTGTTCGCCTGAACACATCTACCGTTGCCGTCCACGCCCATATTGCCGTATGCCGCCTGAACAGATGCCCCGTTAAACCTCTCTGGTTGCCGCCTTTAACGGCAACGCTTGAATCATATCCGCCGCAAGCGTCATCGGTCATCGGACGGGAAAATAACGCACGAAGCGCGTTCACGTAAGCCGCTTCCGATAACGGGAACCTTTCTGGTGGTGACATTGCTGCTGCACAGAGGAATGCCGTGAGTGATGGATGGTCCACCCAGCGATGTTGATTGTAATTACCGCGCACATTGCTGAACGCCCATTTATGCCGTCACGTCAGAAATGAATAACGTTTCATGGCAATGATGATCGCACATCGCTTTCGAGGCAGATCAACATCATTTAGTCCAGACGTCGACGAAATTCCGCAGCGCACGGTTTCTTGGACGCCCGGACGAGTCTTCATGCCGTGATCAACGGCTCGGGAGTTTTCGAAAGGAAAGTGCTGCACACATCTAGGTGCAGATGGCGGACGTACGTGGAGGAGGCGAATGAACCACGAATTGCATCAGCTGGAACCATCCATTCACGCACACGCGGAAGATCGCGGCAGGCACGAGCCAGAATGTCGTAACTCCGGTGAAATGGCTCGACAACGATCCGACGGGCACAAGAAGGCGAGGTGACGGGCAAGGTGGATCGATCGCTCAGGCCCCTCCGTCAGACGGCGTGTTAGCGTGGCACATGGACCGAGCTGACGGAGAAGTCTTATACTGTCTACTCGGTCTTAGTCTGATATAAATAATCACCTCCAGCGATCCGCACATAACGCCCACCACATGCTCTTCCAGCAGATGTCCTGATCTTCTGCACGCCGAGTTTCATCCCGTTTTCACGTCAGCGCCAGAGCTTCGCTCAATTCGCCACGTTCTGGAACAGCAACGCGTCGTCGCAACGAATATCGAGCTCGTCGTCGATTTTCAGTTTGTCCGGTGAATCACGCTGTTCTTTCAAATCAACAAACTTTAACCATGGGTTCTCAGGGCTCGTCAGACATTTAATGTCTTCGTGCCAAATTGCGCCAGCGCCACAGCCAGACGATTGTGTTGTTTCAAGTCAACCGCAGTTTATCTGCAGCGATCGTTGCAAGATATTTCCGGGACACCATTTCGTTTTAAACTCTATCGCGGATGGGTCACATGACCTGCCCAAAATCAACTGTTCATCCAGTTGATGTCCAGCTCAAACATCTTTGGATGGACGTTTCTGGACAAATTTAAGAAAAGAATCTGCTGGAAGTAGAAACAGTGATTCTGCAGCTGACGACAATATAAGATCAAAATCATACTATTCAGTTCTGTAGACCAATACAGATCGTTGCAGAGTTGTTCGGCTAAGCACAGCATTTTACCGAGTGCTGTGGTGTGTGAATTTATTTCTTTCAAAGGTAAAGAAACGAAATTTGCTCAACCCCACTCCAGAGAAATGCTAATAACATTAATGGCAACTCTAATCTTTCTCATGCGGTTTTGTATAACCTTCATGTATTTAATTTCCAAGATCTGAATGGATTTATAGTTCTCATCAAGAGTGATGTGTATCCCAGCATTCACGTTTTTGGATGTTTCTCATACATTTTTGCATATAAACTCTTCCATCGAGTTTAGCAATGCCCAAACATTGACCGATTTGGGAAATTTTGTCCGACTATCAGGGCATCAAATCAGAATGAACCCATATAAAATGAAAAGTTTTTCCCAGTATGAATAATTTTGAACACTCTAGCGTGAAGATACTAGGGAAGATCCATAAGTATGTCAACAAACAAGTACCATTTTCAATAACATTCCCCTTTCTCGTCCTCACTTGGTAATGAATTTCAGTATTTATTTGTTACGCCAGCCTGTCCTTCAGGCGACGCACTTTCAGACGATTAAATAAGTATTTTTTCGATACATCAAGCCCAAAGCATTCCGACCTGGATTGTTTTGATGACTAAATGAAATGAAGTTTAATTGAAGCGCCTTTCGATTAATCTTCCCAGTCTTGTTTTAATTTCATTTTAAACAGTAATGTCACGCTGATGAACGACGCAATGTCATATCATGCTTTTTTCGTACGTACGTAAGTACTGTGTAATGATGTTCCATTGAGCAATTCAATAAGCTGCAGTATCCATGAATGGGTCTCATTGGTTTTAGACCTCTATAATCATGAAAACATGATACTTTGGGAATTGCATTCATATGCTGGTAATGATGGAAATTTTTTCAGTATTGCTGAATCATCTGCTGGTCTCATCTGAACACTGCAGAGCAATGTCGACGCAGTAATGCCTGATAAAACAGTTTGACCACCATACCACAACTCGTGTCAGATTGAGCATCTGTAAACGCTCTTCAATCATCTGAATCATCTCAAAAACACACGCTGTTTCATCACTTGCAGAAGAATTCACTGTGTCTCTGTAGCAGAACTGGCATATAAAAACTGTTAGATTCTTATACAAAATGTTATCATACAAATTGGCTAATCCAACATTTCGCATATGCCCACCAAAGCAATATACAGGCTCAAGATTCCACAAGAAATCACAGAAAATCTAACATCCAGTTTGTCATGGCTGGTTCGGTAGCCAACGTTTCATAGCGCCCATTTTGCCGAAGAAAGCCCAGTCCTGGTATACGCTGACAGTTGCTGCACACCACTGAGTTTTCCCGACATTCTTCCACAGTTCAGCAGCTTGGAGGCCGTGGGCGAGTACTCATCGGGGATAAGCACCAGTGCTCATCGAAACGCCATTGTCATGGTTTGCCCGAGCGACAGGTCTGCCGTCACCAGATATCCAATGACTGGTTATTTGTAGCCGTTTCAATCAGGTCAAAACAGCCCATCAAGTGTTCTGTTTCATTTCAAGAAAATATTCTCTCTACAGTAATTATCTATCACAATTTCAATGAGTGGTAACAACACCATCAGCTGTTGCTCACCAGACAAAGCTCTGGTCTGTTACTTGATCAGACCTAGTCCTGTCGTACAGCACGTTCAGCTGCCCATTTTAACAAAATTCAAACAATTTCGTATAGCTAGCCTCAAGAAAATGTTTGTTTTCCGTTACAGTATGAAATATCGTCAACTATGTGAACAAGTTATCGTAATACTACATTCTAGCTCCCTTCCTTCTTACTGTATTGCATTTTGGTTCCTGACTGAACTGCGAGTTGGTTCCCCAACCAACACTATATAGCAAGAATTTAGAAATAAATTGTTAAATCTTCATTTTGTCCGTGCAATGCATCAGGTTCCCCAGTTCATTCTTGGCTCTTTCACACTCTTTCGATTTCACACATAAATGCTAATATACCATGATAACGATGGGTATGGGTTTTCATCAAATGTTTGATGTCTTTGCTCATTCCATAACTGCTGCCTTTTGCCGTCGCCTGCTTCAAATTTCCCAGCTCTCAGATCGCCGGCATTGTCTTTCAGTCTCGGCGGATTTTTCGTCTGTTTTATTTCGGTTTTTTTCAGCAGTTCGTGAAAACGGCCAGTCCTTTCATACGCTCACAACAAAATAAATAAAACATTCCACACCAACTTTGGTTTCAAACACAATGAAATTTTGATCGAATTGAATTTCATAGAACCCGATCGAATCCTTTGCCTGACGAGTCGAGTTCCGACTTTTGTCGAGTCGTCCTGATCTCAATCAGTTCTCCGATTGGTCGTTCATCCCAGTTTGATTGGCACTTGAATTTCTCCTGATCAATGGCTTGAGGTCGCGCTGGAAAGAATTCCATAATCTGGATCGGGGATCCCAGGATTCATGCTCGTGCCCTGTCCCAGATTTTGGGTCGGACTCTCCTGACTTCCTGATTCTGCATTCCAGTCCACCTTTGCCCGTACTGGTCGAAATCCTTCCTGGAATGTTCAGGTCGCGTTCCGGTTCTGGATCCTGGTCGAGTTCTGCCTTCGAATTTCAGAACCACTGATCAGTCTTTCCGACCAGCTGACTGCGACAAAGATCCAAGTTACGACGATAATGAGCCGCAGAGGCTGCACGCTGCCCGGAGCTGCCTTTGGCCTGTCACGTCCCTGTCCCATCACCAAACCAACTTTAACTGCAATTCCGGCAATTTTTCCACCCGGCTCAGAATTTCCTGGCCCACTCTCCCGAGCCTCGACAGACTCTCCCGAATTCGATTGATCCCTGATCTCGGCTGATTTCAGCCTCAAATGGAATTGCCTGCTGAACCTCCTCCTGATTCCCGGGACAGTGAGCCAGTAGAATTTCACTCCAACTGGGGATCGGATTGATTTCCGCGTCGGATTTCCTCGATCCTCACTTTGAACTGGTCGTGTTCTGTCCGGCTTCGGTCGGAATTCTTCCTGGTTTGTCGACCCTTTCCTCGAATTCGGTCAGAATTGTTCCGAACTCCCGATCATTTCTTCCGGATTCCGGTTGAAGTCCTTCCTTCGATTTTCCGGATTCAATTTCCCATTTCGGTCGGAACTGACCTTCCTGATCGACTTCTTCGATTTCCGACGCAATCGATTTTTTTCCGGATTCTGTTCTTTCCGTTTCGCTCCAGACCAGTCATTCAGTCGTATCATTCGGTTTACACCCGACTTTCATCTTCTTTCAGCGTCATCGGGACATTTCAGCATCCGGTCATTTTTCTCCGATCGTCGAAATTCTTCCTATTCGATTGAGTTCTTCCGTTTCGGTCCTTCAACGGTCAAGACCTCTGTATCTGTAATTTCGGTTTGATTGTTTCGACTGGTCGATATTCTTCCGATTTCGTCAGAATTTCCAGTCTGTATGATTCCGCTTGATCTCTGATCGCAGTTCCTATATCGTTGGATTTCAATCCTGCCTGTACCTTCTCCGGATTCAGTCCTATTCATCTCGAATTTATCTCTGACCTGCCATTCTCACCTTGTCAGAATATTTGAGTCCAGCTGAATTTTCCAAAACCTAGTCGGATGTTCGATTTTGCATTTTCTCCTCTGGATTGCCGATTCTTCCGACCTGAAATTGGCCATCTCCACTGTCACTTCCCTTCCGATTCTCGACCAGACCTCTGATCGATCGTCCTTTCTTTCTGGGCTCCGGTTTCGAGCTCTGAAAGACCATTTCGATTCAGCACTCGATTCCTGACCGTGCCCTTCGAACTCGGCTGGCTCCTCCCGAGTCCTCTCACCTTCCCGGAATCCTCCACCCTGGCCGGATTTCCCCGTCGGACTCCATTCAGCAATTACCTGGCTCTCCCGCCGATCGCAGGTCGACTTTTCCCACTCCTGGTCGATCATTCGGCTCACACTGGCTCATCGGATTCCGAATATTCTGGATTCGGTTGATTCTTCCAGATTTCCGTTGGAATTTCTTTGATTCTAGTTACCTTCCAGTTCAGCCTGAATTTCGTTCCCGATCCCGGCTGATTTGATTCCTGTCGCACCTCCTGATTCCGTTTGGAACTGGTTTCGATCCTTTCCGATCCTGGTCACTTTCGATTCTCGGTCGGGTTTCACGTCAGATGCTCCCTTTCTTCCCACCTCCTGACTCTTCGATTTCGATCACGTCTGATTCTTTCCAGCTGACTCTCTGATTTCAATGTCTTCGCATTCCGATTCCGGTTTTCCGTTCTGATCGCAGGTCGTTCCTTCTATTCCGGCCTGTAATTCTTCCGACTCAGCCGAATTTTCTCACCCACCAAATCATTTCGATCCCGGTGATTCTGTCGGATTTCATTGACTATTAACGCTCAAGGGTTGAATTTCGGTCGATTTCGATCGTCGTTCTCGACGATCGGCCTTTCTTCCGAATGTTGATTCCGATCTGGAGTTCTTCCGGATCTTCTTCCGTTTCCGGTCGAAAGGTTTCCTTCCGATCATCCATCCGACCTCAACAGGACCATTTCCGGATTTCGGCTTTCAGCCTTCCGATCGCAGCCCTTTCGATCGGTCAGATTCTCTTCCTGACGGGTTCTTTCTGAATTCCGTTTGAACATACTTGATACCTCCGGTTGACGTTTCAGAGCCTAAATGGAATATTCTCGACCTGTTAACTCTTCCGTTCAACCGGCTGGGTTTTCTTCGATTAGCGAACTTCTTTCGATTATTGAACTGTCTTCCGAATCTCCGGCACGACTTCGATACCCACTCGCCTTGTCGGTCTGTTTGAGTTGATTCGGTCAGAGTTTTCTTGATACCTCGATATTTATTCTTCGACGATCATTTATTCGTTAACTATCGGATTCTGAAGAAAATCCTTTCAATTTTCCGAGCTTTTCGACACGCCTTCCGATTTCGATAAAATTATCTGAAGACACTGACGGCTGGATTTTCCTGATTCTCAGAATCGCTGAGTCTCTACCGAAATCCGGTAATTCCTCCCGAATTCCAGTAAGAATACCTTCGTAGTCTCCGGTCAGAATTTCCAGAATCCTTCCGAAGCTCGATCGTTCCATCTTCCGACTGTTCATTCACTCGGTTACCGTTCATCAGTTCGTATTCCCGATTCAATCGGAATTCTTCCAGCAGAATTGGTTTCGTTTTCCGGATATCGGTCGCATCACTTTCGATCGGCTGATCAGATTTCGTATCCTGGATCTCACGAAGAATCGCGATTTGGAATCTGAGTCGAATCGATTGCACATGAAATATAACCGAATCGGAAAATTCCTACTGAATCGAGAATTTCAACCGGATTTCGGTAGACTTCCAACCGAATTCTGACGGAAATCCTGAAGAAAACCAGCGAACCAAAGTATTCCGATATCCGGAAGGAAATCCAACAAGAATTCAAAAGAAAACCAACCTTAATACAGATAATTCCTACCGGAATCCGTAATCCGAAATTAAGAAGAAATTCCGATTGAATCGAAGAGAATTACGATTGAGACGGAAATCCAACCAGAATTCGGAATAATTTGCTGAATGGATGGAATTCGATCAAACTCAAAAGAAGACCGGAATTGGAAGGAGTTCTGATCGAATTCGCAAGCAATTCAACGAAATCTGGAAGGAATTCGATCGAGTTCTGAAGGTATTCTTACTGAATTGAGGAATTACAACCGGATTTCGGTAGGGCTTCCAACCGGATTCGGAAGGAATTCCAGAATCAGAAGAAAATCCAGCCAGAATCAGAGGTAATCACTACTGGAATTCAGATGGAGTTTTATCGAAATCCGGAAGGAATTAATGTCGAGAAAGCCAGGAATTCCGACCGGAAATTGGAAGAGATTCCGACAAAATACGGAAGGAATTCCAACCGGCATCCGAAAGATTTTTCTTCAGGAACGATAGTTAATCCAACTGGAATACAGAAGTAATTGATCGTCATTCGGGAATAAAAATCTATCGGAATCAAAAGAACTCTGACCAGATCGGCTTTCAAACGGAATAACGACCAAAACCGAAGGAATTCTATTCGAATCTGAAAGGAAGTCCGACGGAGTTCGAAGGAATTCTTGCGGATTTCCAAACGGAAAGGAAGTTCGCTAGAATCCAGAAGAAAATCCAACCGGATCCGGAACGTTCCGACGAATTTTGAAGGATTTCCAACTGAATCAAAGATATTCCGACAAGAATGCAGAAGAAAATCCAACCGGAATCCAAAAGAGTTCAACACAGAAAGAATCTCACGGAATCAGGAAGAGAATCTGACCGGAATCCGAAGGAATTCGTGCCAGGGTTCGGAAGAAAATCTGACCGAAATTCGGAAGAAATTCCGACCGTAACTGGAAAAGAATCACGACCTAACTCTTTAAGGAACTGCGATGGAGTTGACGGAAATAAAAAACCAGAATCCGGAAAATCCATTGAAATACGAAAGGAATTCGACAGGAACTCAGCAAAATCCAGCCAGAAGCTGAGGTAATCACCGAATTCGGATGGAATTTCGATCGAAATCCGGAAGGAATTCCGATGTGTCGAAGAAACCTTTCGGAAGGAATTCCAACCGGAAACTGGAAGAGATTCCGACTGAAATCCGGAAGGAACTCCAACCAAGATTCGAAATAAATTTTGTCTGGAATCCGGAAGTGAATCCAACTGGAATCCAGAAATATTTTGATCAACATTCGGAAAAAGATCCGACTGGCTTTCGAAAGGAATAACGACTGGAATCTAAAGAAATGCTGACCGGAGTCCGAAGAAAGTCGACCGAGTTAAGAATTTCGACCTATTTCAAACGAAATTCAAACTGAATCCGAAATAAATTACGAAGAAATCCCAACGGAATCCAGAAATAGTTTTGAACGGAATTCGAAAGAATTCGGCCAACGGAAGAATTTTGACCGGAATAAGGAAGGAATAACACAAAATCTTGAAGGAACTGCGATCGAATTCCAACGGAACCAGAAGAAAAACAACCGGAATCCAGAATACGAAAGGAATTCGACAAGAATCAGAAGGAAATCCAGCCAGAAGCGGAGGTAATCCCTACGAATTCCGAAGGAGTTTCGATCGAAATGGAAGGAATTCAGACGTCCAAGAAAGTCTTCGGAAGAATTTGACCGAAATGGAAGAATTCCGACAAAATCTGAAAATTCAACCAAAATCCGAAAGAAATTTCGTTAGGAATCGGAGGTTAATCCAACTGGAACCAGAAGTCATTCGGAGAAAAAACCCACGGAATCCAAAAGATACCTGACCAGAACTCGAAGGAAAAATTCTGACGTAACCCAGAAAAGAATCCGATCGGCTTTCGAAAGAAATTACGACCGAACGAGAATTCTGACCGAACCGGAAAGAATCTGACAGGAGTTCGAAAGGAATTTCAACCGATTTCAAACGGAATCCGGAAGGAAGTCCGACGGAATCAGAGGAAAATCAACCGGGATCCGGAACGAATTCCGACTGAATTTCAGAAGGAATTAACTAGAATCAAAAGAAATTCCAGCAAGAATGAAGAAACCAAGAATCCAGAAATAATTCCTAATGGAATTGAATGGATTCCGACAAACCGGATGAAATTTTGACCGGATTAAAATTAATCAAGAATTGAATTCGAACCGTCGAACGAATAACGACCAAATTCTTGAAGGAACTGCGATCGGAATTTTGAAGGAATTCTGACGGGAATTCAGAAGAAAAAACAACCGCAATCCGGAAGTAATTCCTACTGGAATATGGAAGAAATTCCGACAGGAATCCAGAAGGAAATCCAGCCAGAATCCGGAGGTAATCTCTACTGGAATTCGGAAGAAATTTCATTCGAAATATGGAAGGAATTCCGACGTTTCGGAGAAAGCCATCGGAAAGAATTCCGTCCGGAAATTGGAAGGGATTCCGACTAAAATCCGGAAGGAATTCCAACCGGAATTCGAAAGAACTTTGGTCAGGAATCCGGAAGTGAATCCAACTGGAATCCAAAAATAATTCCGATCGTCTTTCGGAAAAAAACTGATCGGAACTCAAACGAAACTCACGAACCAGATCACGTAGGCCAGGAAGAAAGCCCGATCGGCTTTCGAAAGGAATAACGATCGGAATCCGAAAGGAATTCTGGTCGAAATCCGGAAGGAAGTCCGACCAGAGTGCGGGAGAAATTTCGACCGGGTTTCCAAACGGAGTCCGGAAGGAAGTCCAACGGGAATCCAGAGGAAAATCCTACCAGGATCCGGAACGAATTCCGACTAAATTTTAGAAAGAATTCCAACTGGAATCCAAAATAAATTCCAACAAGAATGCAAAAGGAAATCCAACCGGAATCCAGAGATTCCTAACGGAATTCGAATGAATTCGGACTGAATCGAAGAAATTTTGACGAAGGAAGAAACCAACTAACTTAAAGGAACTGCGATCGAATTCTGACGGAATCCAGAAAAAAATAACCGGAATCCAGAATTGATTCCCTGGAACACGGAGTCTTGCAGGAATTCGGAAGAATATCGACGGAGTTCAGAAAGAATTCTGACCGAACCGGAAGAAATTCGACTGAGAGGGAAGAAATTCTGACCGGAATACAGAAGGAATTTGACCGGAATTCGGAAAGACCGACCAAAATTTGGAAGGAACTCCAATCAGAATTCGGAAGGATCGACGGAACCAGGAGAAAAACAACCGGATTCTGGAAGTAATTCCCATTAGCATACAGAAGAAATTCAGATAGGAATTCGGAACATATTAGGACCGGAGCTCGGAAGAAATTCTGACTGGAATTCGGTAACAATTCTGACCGAAACCCGGAAAGAATTATGAACAAAATTCGAAAGGAATTTCTCTGGAATCCGGAAAAATTTAACCGGAACTTGAAAGGAATTCCGACCGAAGTCTAAAAACAACTTCCAACTAAAATCAGAATTACGTCCGGAAATCCGAAAGAAATTCCAAATGAAATAAGGAAGGAATTCCGATCGAAATTCGGAAGGAATTCCAAACGGAATCTGAAAGGATTTCCGACCAGAATTCGGAAGAAATTCTCATTGGAATCCGGAAAGAATTCCGAAGGAAGGAATTTCGATAGGACTTCCAACCGGAATTCGGAAGAAATTATGATCGGAATTCGGAACGAATTCTGACCGGAATTCGGAAGGAATTCCGACTTAAACCAGGAAGGAATTCCGACCAGAAGCCGGACAGAATTTTGACCGGATTTCAAAGGAATTTCAATCGGAATCGAAGGAAGTCCGAAGAACAGAAAATCCAACGGGATCTGGAACGAATTCGTCCGAAATCCGGAAGGAATTTGGTTGGAATCTAAAGGAATTCCTACTGAACCCAAGAATTCCTATCGGAATCCGAAGGAATTCCGACTGAAATCGGAAGGAGTCTAACGCCAAAAGAAATTCGAAGGAAGCAAAGAATCAACCGAAATCCAGAAAGATTCCAATCGGACGAGAAAATTCTGCAGAATCCGGAAGAAATTTCGACCGGAATTCAGAAATTCTGACTGATTCAGATGAAATTCTGACCGAATTTGGAAAAAAAAATTACCGGAATTCGGTACAGACTGGTTTAAAACTTATATGCTAACTAAAAATTTGCCTTAATCTAGTTTTAAATTTTGTTCTGCTACAATTACAATCGAACCAATCAATGCCCAAACATTGGGAGTGTCGGACAGACTGGAAGAGCTGACGTTGGCGGGAACGACGGGCTGGAACATGAAAGTTAACTTTCTGCAAGAGCTCTGGACAGTCCTCGTGGTTGCTTAAAATGGCATCCTCGTAGTGGTAACCTCAAAGATTATTCCACGGCAATCGCCTGAGGGCAAAACGAACGAAACTGCGTTCTTTCGATTCGCGTCATCCGGATTTCGTGAATACAAAACCTGCACAGATATTCGAGATACTTAGCTGAGGCAGCAGCATCAGGGAGTAAACGTCATCAAAATCTGCAGCGTTCCGGCGCATGAAGCCTCATTATGCAATCGTAACTTCAAGGTCTTTTATGGATCGTACACACGGTCACAGTTTGAATTCGGAAGGAATTGACTGAAATGAATGGATTTCTAATCGAATTCGAAATAAATTCGACCGGAATCCTGAAGGGTTCAACCGAATTCGGAAAAAAATCCAAAAGGAACCGGAATTTGAAAGAAATTCCGACCAAAATTCGGAATACAAAATGAATTTTGACCTGAATCATGAAGACATTCCGACCGGATTTTAGAAAAAAGGAAGGAATTTCGACCGGAATTCGGAAGGAATTCTATTCGAAATACGAATGGAGCTCTGAACGGAGTCCGCACCAAAATTCGAAAGGATTTTGAACTGGAATACGGAATAAATTCAGTCAAAAGTCCAGGAGGAATTCCGACCAAAATCTGGAATGAATTCACTAAAGTTTTGACATGAATCCTGAAGGATCCGATCGAATTATGAATTCTTTCCAACGCAACCTCAAGCCATTCCGATGAAATAGAGCGATTCCGACCAAGATCCGCAAGAGATTTTGTTCGGAACCCAAATTAAAACCCGATCGTATTTCGGAAGACATTTCGATTGGATGTTATCCAGATTGCAATCCGACTGGAGTTGGCAAGAAATTCTGACCGAAATGCGGAAGGCCTCCTGTAGACATTCTGACAGGAATCCGGAACACGACTCGACCGAAATTCGGAACTCGATTCGTCCGGAATACGAAAGGCATTCCGATCAGGTTCTATAAGGAATTCCAATATGAATTCGGAAAAAATTCTGATCGAAACTCGGGAAGAAAATTCCAATCGTAAATCTTAAGACATTTCGATCGGAATCCGACCGATATCCAAAACTCCAACTATCTGAAATCCATAGGAATCGGAAAGGACTGGCCAAGCTAAAGCAGTGATAGCTTTTTGCAAATGCATAATCTGATATAGAGAAAAAAAATGATTAATTTATTCACCAAAGCTGAATAAGAAAGATTCGCTGCGGAAGCATTCAATGCTAAAATTGAGCCACATTGAGTAAATTTACAAAGCTGCCAGTGATGACCAAAAATCAACATTTCGCTCGTATCCACCTGTACAGGAACCGAAAGCAATTTTGGAAACCACGTTCTGCAATCTTCTCGATTGTTATTATTACTGCCGGGGAAAAAGTGCAGCTAATCACATCCGCTCACCATCCCCAATCAATGACGCATGAAGAACGTCGTATCATCCGCCTTCTGGTCGTGTCTTTGCAAAGAACACACGATTTCCGTGGCATCCGAATGAACGTTTCGATAAAGTAGAAATGTTCTTTGGAAACCAAAATCAAAGAAAAACAAAAACAAATATAGGATTTAATTACTTCGAATCGATAAATTTTTTGTATATTTTTCTAAAAATTTCGCTTTTTTTTTCTAAATCTCAAAAGAAAAAAAACGATTATTATGGAGAACTATTAATTATTAAATTTAAATTTCATGTTTTTCTAATATTTATTTATTGTAGAGCGTATAAAGTTTAATTTCCGTCTCAGACTGCCACAAAGTGAACACCGCACCATCCGCAAAAACCGCTCAAATAGAAACCGAAGACAATGCAGAAATCGTAGCAACCATCAGGACGCAAAGCCACCTGAGATTGTTTAAAACGAAGCCACGCAGTTTGAAAATCCACACCGCGCCGAGACGCGGACTGAATAGAGAACACTAAGATGGCAATAACCGTACCGGTACGATCTTTTCCCCGCATCATAAATGTCCTTGAAAAACAAAAACAAACTTTGAATACCTTATTCTATTAAACCCAAACAAAAATGAAGCAATTTTAGCTAATCGAAATCGTTCCCCATTCGACAATGAATAAAAAATCAAAATTTCCAATTCTATATGTGCGTGTCCGTAAAAGTGCGAAGCATGAAAAAACATTTTGAAATTCTCATCCAGCTATTAAAAATAAAGAAGAAAAAACTATTGACTAGCTAACGTGATACAATGGAAGTGAACATACAAATTTGAAGCAAATGAGCACAAACAAAAAACAACAGTTACATGAATTAAATAAAAAGATACATCAAACCATTTGAGATGATGGAAAAAATCAACACAAAACGAACAGTTGAATACCGTTTTAATTCTCACATCTGCCTCCCACAATTCAGCAGAATCTTCAGCTTCAATCTATCGGCGCTATTGATATCTCATCGCTACCCATCGTTATCATAATTATATTGCCTATTATTATGCATTTATGTTTTTTTGTCGCCTGGAGTTGTAAATCTTATGACCTGGAAGATTAAAATCGAAACGCATCTTTCATGCTAGTGACTTTTAGGAATACCAAGAAAGCCGGTAAAATCAGCGTGCAACTGCTTTATTGAGGCCTACATTACATTGAGGACAAAACAAATACAACAGAAATCGAAAAATTGTAAACGACTTGCCTTCATTTACTTTGCCGTGATTCAGAGTGCTAGTTTCGCTGCCCGTTTAGTTTTTCAGTTGCAAATTCGTTTTCATGGCTTTTCCAAATTTATCGAATGCGAAAGGGGAAAAACCAAAATGATGACAATTCCCTGAGCAAGGCAAGCAGGAGGCACACTCGATGGAGGAGACGCATGGTTGTTTACCTTTACTTCGCATGTGATCGTAGAGTTTATCGAGTTCTGTACCGAAAACGACTACAAGAGAGTAAAGCGACAAACCTGGAAGGTAGGTACTTAGTGTCGGATAGGATCATTTCGATCAATTTCAGGAAAATAGGGAACCTGATGATACACTTTTGCGCAGGTTTGGTCAACATTTCGTTTTGCCATTAATTACCATTAACTGCTACCGTGCAGCAGTTTCATATCATGAAGGATGGTTTCAATCATTCAGTATTTCGGGTTCGACTATTTTTTTTTAACTTTCGTTTATTTTGGAGGCTTAATTGTCGTGAAGCGTTACGGAGCCGAAATCAAGTTTAACAATTCATTTCTAAATTCTTATATATAGTGTTAGTTTTTGGGGAACCGAAAGACTCGCGGTTTGGTCGAGGTTAGGGAATACAATAATACAGTAGGAAAGGAAGGGAATTTAGGGTGCTTAAGTAATTACGATGCTGATGTTCACATAGTTGATATTCTTGGCGATGTTTCACATCTGTAACGGGACAAACAAACATTTTCTTGGGAGACAACAATGAGAGGAAGACATACGAAAGGGGTTAACGACAGACATTGAAATGGGCAGCTAGAGGAAGACATTAGATATACGGTACGACAGACAAAGGGATGGGCACTAACTGGGACTAAGATCACAATCGTTCATCAGTAACTTTCACAAATTGATGGACGAGGGACATGTATTCGAGATCAAGGCCCGCCAACACTTCTCTAATAGGCTTTGGTTGTTTTCCTCGGACCCGAAAATGTTTAGTTAATGCAGATCTGGGGCCGTGATTCTTCTCGCACGCCCACACGACATGATCAATGTCCTGATCAGGCATTGAAAAAAATCAGATCATGAGTACAAATCAGCTAAATTCATGCCAACTTGATGTTCTCCTGCGGTCAAATCGCTGATGCTTCCTAGATCGTTGAAATTTGGCGTTCGTTGATTCAATGTTTAAAGATCTTCATCGCTCACCAATGGGAGACAATTGAGCGAAGCAAATCACTTGGTAACCTAACAATGAGTGTTGTTACCACTCGGTGTTAGAAAAATCTTTTCATACATTAGGAAAATTAAGTCCGCTATGAGAATGGAACTCGGATACACTGCATGGGAGACTTCGATATTTTCTCTCCTCCATCCCTCCTCCATCAAGTTGCACTTGAAAGCAGAGTGAATAAAGCAGAACACCTGATGTGTTTTGGTTTTATTCTAGTTAGAGCAAGCGTAATACAAATGCTCCAGTCGTAGCTTCCCTGGATACCATACCAAGTTTGGCTTGGCGAACCCTGTCGCTCGGACCCAAGCCATGGTGATTGTAAATAACCGTTTCGATAGAGCACTCAATGCTTTTCTTATCCCATTTAGGAGATACGCTGAGTGCTTCACCGGTTTCATTGACCGAACAGCCTCCAAGGTACTTAGACTGTCGGAGAAGATAAAGAAGTGGTCAGGAGGTAGGGATGCAATATGCTCAAGTGAATAGTGTACAGCAGCTAGCTCAGCGGTATACACGGAACTAGGCTCTTTCAGCTTAAAGTAGGCGCTATGAAAAACGTTGAAAACACCGAAACCAGTACACCCAACCGGCAGATGTTAGATTTTCTAACAATTCTGTATAAGAATCTACCAAAACCTGTATAATAACTGGTGGGCATATGCGAAAATGTTAGATTCTTATACAAGTATTGTATAAGAATGTACCAATTTTGTAAGCTTTTCTAACAATATTTGTATGATAGCTTACATTTTTTGTATAAGAATCTAACAATTTCGCATATGCCCAGTTCTTATACAAGTTTTGGTAGATTCTTATACAGAATTGTTAGAAAATCTAACAACCGCCGGTTGGGTGACCCGTCTATGAAAAAGCTTCTCTCCTCGCTGGCAAGCCTGTATTTGCTTGCAAATAATGGAGGTATGACCTCCGCACGGGCTTACCTTCAGCGTCATATACCAGTGGTAAATACTCATGAATCGAGATTGAGGGTTTTGTTCGAGCAGCTTCTCGAAGTTGTCAATAACCAAGCGATAATTCCGCGAAAGGTTTTGTCAGAGGCAGTACTCTCGCAAGTACTTCCAGACTCATCGTATGAGTCGAATTCATACATCCTAACGCGATACGGAGACAGCGGTACTGAATCCATTGAAGCTTCAGCGTGTGTGTTTTAGCCGCGGACTGGAAGCAGAAACTACCGTATTCGAGAACCGACAGAATGGTTGTTGGGTACAACGTGATAAGATCTTCGGGATGCGCTCCCAACCAAGTTCCCGTTATCGTTCGCATGAAGTTGATTCTTTTCTGGCATTTTTGTGTCAGATACACAATGTGCTTCCCAAAGGTGCATTTCGAGTCGAACCAGACCCCGAGTTATTTAGAAGACATGCTATGAGTGATTGGCTTACCCATCAGTTGAAGCGGGAACTTTGTCGGCTTATGTTTTTTTGAAAAAACAACCATCTCAGTTTTCTCCGGAGAGAATGCGACACCCAGCTCTAACCGATTCAATACGGATTTTTTTTTCGTCTTGTTTCAACATAAATTTTGGACAAACTGCTTCAAAAACGGATGCTATCCATGAAAAAGTTGAAATATGGGGTAAAATATTTTTTTGAGATCTTCTAGGGCTTCCAAACCTTCCTTGAGTTCAGATCTTGATGATCTACATAAACAACAAAGCGTTTTACGGGGCCTCAATCCTATTTTGAAGTTGTAAATGGTACTTGAGACATAATTAAACTATTTTTATCAAATCTCAGTGTTACCAGAGCATCAACGGTACTCTAAACCACTCTTGAGTTCAGATCTTAAAGGTGTACAAAATCAACAGAAAAATTCAAAATATTGGAGAAGCCACAAAGGACATCATTACGTCAGTATATAAGAAATTCAACATTCCCAGAATAGCTACGGTACTCCAAACCATTCTTGAGTTCAGATATTGGAGGTCTACAACACAAACAGTGTGATTCAAAGGGTCTTGAGCTTGTGGGATAGTTGGAGCAACCCCACGGGACATCATTACACCAGTATGCACAAATCACAACATTCTCAGAGTTCCTGCGGTACTGCAAATCATTCTTGAGTTCAGATATTGGAGGTCTACAGTACCAACAGAGTGATTAATAGGTTTCCAAGCTTGTGTGTTAGTTGATGAAATCCATTTGACATCATTACACCAGTATATACTTAATACAACATTCCCAGAATATCCACGATACTCCAAAGCATTGTTTAGCTCAGATATTGGAGGTCTAAAAGACCAACAGAGTGATTCATAGGTTTCCGAGCTTGTGTGTTAGTTGGTGAAGCCCCACGGGACATCATTACACCAGTATATACACAATACAATTTTTCCAGAATATTTACGGTGCTCCAAACCATTCTTGAATTCAGATCTTGGGGGTCTATAAGACCAACAGATTGATTCAACGGCTACTGAGCTTATGTGTTACAAAAACACCAGGAGACATCATTACACCAGCATATGAAAATTACAACATTCCCAAAATATCTACGGTACCATACATGAGTTAAGATATTAGAGGTCTAAAAAACCAATAGAGTTATTCATAGGTTCTGAAGCTTGCTTGTTAGTTGGAATTGCTCCAATGGACATCATTACACAGTACTTACGTACGTACGAAAAAAAAAGCATGTTGTTATGATCACAAACATTGCATCCATTTTTTTTTTGTTCTTTCGTTTCGCTTGGTCTGCGGGAACCACGGCGTATCTTGATGACCGGATGTACATGTGATTTGTTGCTACTCCATAATCGATCAGAATTAGAGTAAGTTGCACCCCGAAGGCGTTGGCACTCTCATACTTACTTGCTTCAAACTTATTATAAATATTATATACAGCATTCATACATATTATATTACACAGTACCCTCAGTCAGAACTGTAATTGAGTCTTGAGCTTGAGGTTCTATATGATCACGTACGTTGTACGATATTTCTATAAGCATTGAAACCACCAAAGGGTATCATAAGATGATAGTCTAACCAATAAATGAGGATTGCGTACCTAGAACCGAATATAGCTCGCAACACATTCAATCGACAATATGATTGGTTTCATTATCGCACGAAAGTGATTGATACTAAGACTAACATTTATAAGTCAGAGTAAAGTAATTTACGTGTGAATAATTTCACTTCGAACGCTTTTCACCATACTTATCCCAAAATGAATTAAATTTAATGTCTAAAACATGTTGTTAAAAAATCTATTTCTCATCTCCTCTGCAACCATTTGATGTGATTCTGGGAGATTGTCAAAAGAAGGCGCTTCAGTAAAACTTTCATTTCAGTTCTGAAATCATCAAAAACAATCAGATTCGAATCGACACGTTAAGTTGTGGTACACTGCTGAAAACATGCAGCACACTAGGGGTAAACTTTTTGGAAGCAGTGTATCAATGATTACGTTTCTCAATAATAATCTTCTTCATCGAAAAAAATACTTAGTAGACTGGTAATCATTCACAAAGTGCGTCCTTACTGGGACGGGGGAGTCTGAGCAGCGTGACAAATAAAAATACTAGAGGTTCATTACAAGAAGTGAGGCGAAGGGGTGAGGGGTGTTGAAAATGGTATTTGTTTTGCTTGACATACTTTATGGATCTTCCCTAGATATCCTTCACCATTAGGGTGGCTCAAATTAGTATGGGAAAAACTTTTTTCATTTTTTTTTATGGGTTCGGTTCTATTTGATGCCCTGATGCTCTGGACAAAATTTCAGCCAAATCGGTCAATGTTTGGGCGGTGCTAAACTCGATGGAAGTTTATATGCAAAAATGTATGCAGAAACATCCAAAAACAGTAAATTGCTGCTGGATTACACATCTTATGATGAAGAACTATGATACTCATTCAGATCTTGGAGAATTAAATACAGAAGGTTATGCAGAAAACCGCGAGAAGATTAGAGTTTGCCCAGCTAAGTTATTAGCATTTCTCTGGAGTGGGGTTTGAGCAAATTTCGTTTCTTTTACCTTTGAAAAGAAATAAATTCACACCTACAACACTCCAGTAAAATGCTAATAACTTAGCCGGGCAAACTCTAATCTTCTCGCGGTTTTCTGCATAACATTCTGTATTTAATTCTACAAGAACTGAATGAGTATCATGGTTTTTGATCGTATATTGTGTCGTCCAACTGCAAATCACTGTTTTTGTATGTTTCTGCATACATTTTCCCATATAAACTTCCAACAAGTTTAGCACTGCCCAAACGTTGACCGATTTGGCTGAAATTTTGTCCAGAGCATCAGGACATCAAATGGAACCGAATAAGAGGGCGGTCCATCAAAAAATTTGAAAAAGTGTTTTTTTGCCACCCTATTCACCATACACGTTTTTTGGCGGTAAATTCATGCTATACCATCGTAGATCTTCTTGTTGATAGATTTGAATATAAAGAATTGAACTCATGGACAGTTTGGAGTGTCGTAGATGTTTAACGAATTCTATCATATGTCTATAATGGTGCAACGTAATCCCGTGTAGCTATTCCAACTCATAAAACTAGTGGGAACAACGAAGATCTTCATGTTGATCGATTTGAATATTAGGATCTGAGCTCAAGGACAGTTTGGAGTATCGTAAATATTGAAAACGATCTGTTATACCACTGGACAGGCGCAGAATTTTATCATAAAGCATTTCACTTTTAATTATTCAATCAGAATATGTTAAAGTATGGTGTTGATTCCTTAGAACATCAAAATTACAACTCAAGGATAGTTTGGATGCTTTAGATAATCCTAGTGCCCGTAACCTGACCTGTACAATATTTTTCCTGGATGGAACAGTTAATTATAAACATTTTTGCTGAAGAAAGCAAGGCTCTATATCTTAAAACTGATTTTTGACAGCTGATTTTCGTCTTGGGTCATATATGACCCATCCGTATTAAATCGGTTTTAAAGCCCAAGTAGACAAATTGTCCAGAGTATCTTGCAACGGTCCTTGCAGATAAACTGCGGTTGGCCCCGAAACAGATACAACACAATCATCTGCAAGCTGTCTTAACGAGCAATTTGGCACGAGACATTCATCAATGTCTCTGACGTAAAAATTGTAAAGAAGGGGGCTTAAACATGAGCCCTGAGGGAGACCCATGTAGCTGATTCGTGAAATTGCCGAGTCACCATGAGAAAAACTAACACGCTTCTCTGACAACAAATTGTACAAATAGTTGTTCAAAAGTGGTGAAAGTCCACACACGTGGAGTTTGTCAGATAAGACATCGACGCAAACTGAATCAAAATCTCCCTTAATGTCCAAAAATACTGAGCCCATTTGCTCTTTTTTAGCGAAAGTTTGTTGAATTTCTGAACAAAGTAACGCAAGACAGTCGTTCGTTCCCTGTATCTGACAACAAATCATTCGATTCAACCCATTTGTCTAGCCGGAAAAGAATCACCTTCTCCAATAGCTTCCGAAGACAGGATAGCATCGCGATTGGACGGTACGAATTATAATCCGACGCGGGTTTTCCGGGCTTCTGGATAGCTATAACCTTCACTTGCCTCCAATCATCCGGAACAATGTTGCACTTCAGTAACTGATTGAACAAGCTCAATCAGCGCCTCTTCGCGACGTCTGGGAGGTTCTTGAGTAAGTTGAACCTGATTCTATCCATTCCTGGAGCAGAATTGTTACATGAAAGGAGGGCAAGCGAGAATTCAATCATCGAAAAGGGGCGATCCATCGCATCCCTGTCAGAAAAAGTATCACGTGATTCTTGCTTCACCGGCACCGAATCCGGACAAACTTTCTTTGCAAAATCGAGTATCCACAGCGACGAGCTTTCACGATATTCGTTTACGGACGACGCGTTGCGCATTATTCTCCCGATGGTCCACAGAGTTTTCATTGAGCGATGTACCGTTTGTGAAGTACAATCGAACCGTGTTTCCGGAATTCTTTAGACGTGGCGGATTTCTTACGAGAAAGAACCGAAGCTCCTGGCACTGGCCGGCGTTGTGCCTGAAGAGCGCTGTCAATAATCAACTGGGATAGAAACTCGTACTCTTCTCGCGGGGGAAGTGCTTCTATCGGCATTACGCCATCAATGATGGCCTCCGCATATTTTCCCCAATCGATGTGCTTTGTGAGGTCATATGAGTGGTCGATAGAAACAGATGGATTACGTCTATTGGAAATCGAGATTTCGATCGGCAAATGATCACTACCATGGGGATCTTGGACCACCTTCCAAGTACAGTCCAACGCTAATGAGCTCGAACAAATGGAAAGATCTAGGACGGCTATCTCTTGCTGGAGAAGCCACTCGTGTAACTACTCCTGTATTCAAAATTGGCATATTAATGTCGTCGCAGAGGTCGTATATCATTGTTGAACGATTGTCGTCGTACAGTTCTTTCCAGCCTGTTCAGTGGGCGTTAAAATCTCCCAAGAGCAACCGTGGCTCGGGCATAACCGAGCATATGTGCGAGAGATCTCTACGAGATATCGCGTTGTTTGGAGGAAGATATATCGAGGCAATTTATTTATTTATCATCAGACTAAGGCCGGAGTGGCCTGTGCTGCACATAAAAGACTTCTCCATTCAGCTCGGTTCATGGCTGCACTTCGCCAACCACGCAGTCTGCGGAGGGTCCGCAAGTCGTCCTCCACCTGATCGATCCACCTTGCCCGCTGTGCACCTCGCCTTCTTGTTCCCGTCGGATCGTTGTCGAGAACCATTTTCACCGGATTACTGTCCGACATTCTGACTACGTGCCCGGCCCACCGCAGTCTTCCGATTTTCGCGGTGTGAACGATGGATGGTTCTCCCAACAGCTGATGCAACTCGTGGTTCATTCGCCTCCTCCACGTAGCGTCCGCCATCTGCACCCCACCATAGATGGTACGCAACACTTTCCTTTCAAAAACTCCCAGTGTGCGTTGGTCCTCCACGAGCATCGTCCAGGTCTCGTGTCCGTAGAGAACTACCGGTCTAATAAGCGTTTTGTAGATAGTCAGTTTGGTACGACGGCGAACTCTATTCGATCGGAGCGTCTTACGGAGTCCAAAGTACGTACGATTTCTAGCCATTATGCGCCTCCGAATTTCTCTGCTAGTATCATTTTCGGCAGTCACCAGTGAGCCCAAGTACACGAATTCTTCAACCACCTCGATTTCGTCACCACCGATAGAAACTCGTGGTGGGTGGCTTACATTGACCTCTCTTGAGCCTCTTCCTATCATGTACTTCGTCTTCGACGTGTTGATGACTAGTCCAATCCGTTTAGCTTCGCTTTTCAGTCTGATGTAGGCTTCCTCCATCCTCTCAAAGTTACGTGCCATGATATCAATGTCGTCGGCGCAACCAAATAACTGGACGGACTTCGTGAAAATTGTACCACTCGTGTCAATCCCTGCCCTTCGTATTACTCCCTCCAAAGCGATGTTGAATAGCAGACACGAAAGACCATCACCTTGCCGTAACCCTCTACGCGTTTCGAAGGGACTCTAGAATGCCCCTGAAACTCTAACTACACACATCACCCGATCCATCGTCGCCTTGATCAACCGTATCAGTTTATCCGGAAATCCGTTTTCGTGCATTAGCTGCCATAGCTGGTCCCGATCGATTGTATCATATGCGGCTTTGAAGTCGATAAATAGATGATGTGTGGGCACGTTATATTCGCGGCATTTCTGCAATACCCGACGTATGGCGAACACCTGGTCTGTGGTAGAGCGTTCACCCGTAAATCCCGCCTGGTACTGCCCCACGAACTCTCTTGCAATTGGTGTTAGTCGACGGCATAAAATTTGGGAGAGTACCTTGTAGGCGGCGTTCAGCAATGTGATTGCGCGGTAGTTGCTACAATCCAGCTTATCGCCCTTTTTGTAGATTGGACATACGACACCATCCATCCACTCCTGCGGCAGAACCTCATCCTCCCAAACCTTGGTAATCACCCTGTGCAGCGCTCTAGCCAGTGCCTCACCACCGTGTTTAAACAGCTCTCCTGGTAGTTGGTCAACACTCCAGGGGCTTTGTTGTTTTTCAGCCGGCCGATCTCCTCCTGGATTTCCTGGAGATTCGGAGCCGGAAGTCGCATGTCCTGCGCGCGTGCTCCTAGGTTCATTACCATACCGCCATCGTTGTCTCCCACGTCGCAATTCAGGTGCTCTTCGTAGTGCTGCCGCCACCTTTGGATCACCTACTCGTTTGTAAGAAGGTTCCCGTTTATGTCCTTACACATATCGGGCTGTGGCACGTGGCCCTTACGTGAACGGTTCAACTTCTCATAGAACTTTCGTGCGTTATTAGCGCGGTACAGTTCCTCCGTCTCTTCACGGTCTCGATCTTCCTGCTGGCGCTTTTTCCTCCGGAAAATCGAGTTTTGTCTGTTCCGCGCCCGTTTGTATCGTGCCTCGTTCGCCCTCGTGCGGTGTTGCAGCAATCTCGCCCATGCTGCATTCTTCTCCTCAACTAACTGCTCACATTCGCCGTCATACCAGTCGTTTCTCTTATCCGGAGCCACCGTGCCTAGTGCAGCGGTTGCGGTGCTTCCAATGGCGGATCGTCGATTTACCGTCGATTAGAACGTGGTCGATTTGGTTTTCCGTTACTTGATTAGGTGATTTCCATGTGGCCTTGTGGATATTCTTGCGGGGAAGAAAGTGCTTCGGACTACCATTCCGCGGGAGGCTGCAAAGTTTATGCATCGTTGGCCGTTGTCGTTCGATACGGTATGTAGACTATCCGGTCCGATGACCGGTCTATACATTTCCTCCCTTCCTACCTGAGCGTTCATGTCAACGATGACGATTTTAACGTCCCGCAGTGGGCATCCATCGTATGTCTGCTCCAGCTGTGCGTAGAACGCTTCTTTCTCGTCGTCGGGTCTCCCTTCGTGTGGGCAGTGCACGTTGATGATGCTATAGTTGAAGAAACGGCCTTTTATCCTCAGCTTGCACATCCTTGCGTTGATTGGCTGCCACCCAATCACGCGTTGGCGCATCTTTCCCAGCACTATGAAGCCGGTTCCCAGCTCGTTGGTGGAGCCACAGCTTTGGTAGAAGGTAGCCGCTCGATGCCCGCTTTTCCACACTTTCTGTCCTGTCCAGCAGATTTCCTGCAGCGCTACGACATCGAAGTTGCGGGGATGTAATTCATCGTAGATTATCCTATCGCAACCGGCGAAGCCTAGCGACTTGCAGTTCCATGTTCCAAGCTTCCAATCGTGATCCTTTATTCGTCGCTTAGGTCGTTGCCGATTGTATCGAGTCGTATTATCTCCTATGTCGTTCGTAATAGTTGTTTTTAAAGGCGGCTTATTGGGCCTGCGCAAACCTCCTGTCTCGTCGGAGGGCCGTCGTGTCTGGGCTGTTTAGCGTCCCACCTAACACCAGGACTTGGGCTTGTGCGCTTTGAGCGGCAAACGGTCGCTTTGGCGGAGCCTACTTGCGGATTCATGCAGCTTTTTATAGAGGTTTAACAGGGCCCACTGTCAAACCCCACCACATCCTAGGCAGGCGCCACAACTCGCAGATGGCCTGGGGAGGGATCGTCAAGCCCTTGAACATAGTCCCTGCTGCCCAAAGCATCATCTGTTCGTTGATTTCAAGGCGGCATACGACAGTATAGACCGCGTAGAGCTATGGAAAATTATGGACGAGAACAGCTTCCCTGGAAGCTTACCAGACTAATCAAAGCAACGGTGGATGGTGTGCAAAACTGTGTGAAGATTTCGGGCGAACAATCCAGTTCGTTCGAATCGCGCCGGGGACTAAGACAAGGTCATAGACTTTCGTGCCTGTTGTTCAACATTGCGCTAGAAGGTGTCATGCGGAGAGCCGGGTGTAACAGCCGGGGAACGATTTTCAACAGATCCAGTCAATTTATTTGATTCGTGGATGACATGGACATTGTCGGCCGAACATTTGCAAAGGTACCAGAACTGTACACCCGCCTGAAACGTGAAGCAACAAAAGTTGGACTGGTGGTGAATGCGTCAAAGACAAAGTACATGCTTGTGAGCGGAACCGAGCGCGACAGGGCCCGCCTGGGAAGCAGTGTTACGATAGACGGGGATACCTTCGAGGTGGTCGAGGAATTCGTCTACCTCGGATCCTTGCTAACGGCTGACAACAACGTTAGTCGTGAAATACGAAGGCGCATCATCTGTAGAAGTCGGGCCTACTACGGGCTCCAGAAGAAACTGCGGTCAAAAAAGATTCGCCACCGCACCAAATGTGTCATGTACAAGACGCTAATAAGACCGGTTGTCCTCTACGGACATGAAACATGGACAATGCTCGAGGAGGACTTGCAAGCACTCGGAGTATTCGAGAGACGAGTGCTTAGGACAATCTTTGTTGGTGTGCAAGAAGACGGTGTGTGATGGCGACGAATGAATCAAGAGCTCGCCCAGCTCTACGGCGAACCCAGTATCCAGAAGGTAGCTAAAGCCGAAAGGGCATGTTGCAAGAATGCCGGACAGCAACCCTGCAAAGATGGTGTTCGCTTCCGATCCGGCAGGTACGAGACGGCGTGGAGCGCAGCGAGCGAGATGGGCAGACTAGGTGCAAAACGACTTGGCGAGCGTGGGGCGTATCCGAGGATGGAGAGATGCAGCCTCGAACCGTGTGTTGTGGCGTCAAATTGTTGATTCAGTGTTATCTGTTTAGATGTAGACTGAAAAAATGAATGAATATAGCCAAGGATGTTATCGATCATTTAGTAATCTGCCTTCGATCATTTAGTAGTTTGTCAATAACTCATTGCAGAGGCTAAATTTCAAAATGTGTTGTATGGTGGACTTCTAGTGCAAAGGTTTATCTACAAGTCTGCCCAACAGTTCGTTGTTTGAATTTCGCTAATAACGGAGATATAAGGCTAGTAGCAGTAACTTAGACTAAATGATTGCATATTTTGTTATCATTTAGTATAAGTATTGCAACTAGCACCGTAACTTCTTTAATAGTGGAATTCGAACATCGACCTGTTAAGGAGAGTTGTAGAAAAACCTTCTAATCTAATCTAATCTAATCTCATACATGCGTAGCCAATACTTGAAAGCATCCTGGAAAATGACGGTTTCTGAATTCCGTCATTTTTCTTTTCATATGGCCAGGCCAACTACGCAGTATGTACCGCAGAGATGACTCCTAGATATTGAGCGACTTCAGGAATACCTAAAGTCCCTTAATAGCTTGGAATCGAGGGGAAAGGAAGAAAGCGTGGACCTCCCGTACCAAACGCTTCCAATAATAAAGATACCTAATATATAATAAAAATGTTTGTGTGTTTTATGCATGATGAATATGAGTATGTATGTGTATATCTGTATGTGTGTATATGAGTGTATATGTGTGTTTATATGAGTACTGTATACTGATAGACAAAAGTATTCGTCATGTTTTAATAGAGATACTATAAAAACATGACGAATACTCATGTCAATCAGTATATGAATGCATTTGTGTATATGTATGTGTGTATATATGTGAATGTGTGTGTGTTCTTTTGTGTGGGTGCGTGCGTGTTTAAATAAATTTACAATAAATGTGGAGATTGGGCAAATCAAGCATCCGAAAGATATTCAATTTGCAAAAAAGAGAGCTAACCGCGGTGGAGGTTGGTACTCGGATTCT
Organism: Armigeres subalbatus; assembly: GCF_024139115.2. NCBI lineage: Eukaryota > Metazoa > Arthropoda > Insecta > Diptera > Culicidae > Armigeres > Armigeres subalbatus. Next base: position 262,251,446 of record NC_085139.1, read on the forward strand.
GATGGCTTTTCCGCAAACGTGACCTTTAAGTGGTCTTGTTGTGTAGGGGTTATCACGCCTATCTAGAGAGTAGGAGGTTGAGGGTTCGAGTCCCTCCAAGACACGTGGATTCTTTTTCGCAAATTTCATATCAATTTGTCCATTTCGAAACATATGCTGTGCATATGCACAGCCAAGATATTTAACAAAAAAATGGTTTTCGTACGGCCGAGTTGCCGAATAATATGCAATTAATAATAAATTTACAGTTTATCAAAACCTTACCTCTCCTCAATAATTCTGACGCTGAACATGTTTGAGCATTTACATAGGCTTGATCGCAATATTAGCAAGGGCATTGCCCTTGCTAACAATCGATCAACCCTTACAAGCACGAACATGCGCACGTCTTCGGGATCTGCAGCACTTTTTTATCCACTACACATTTGTTTCGACCGCGGTCACTGCACTGGTTCTATTGTTCTACTTTTAGGCAAATCATCGCACAAAAGTAGAGCGCAAAAACCAACCGCACTGGAAGACGGCCGAAACGAGACTCCGGAGAGTTGTAGAAAAACCTTCGCACTAAAAGTCCACCATTCAACACATTTTAAAATTAGGCCTCTGGAATGAGTTATTGACAAACTACTAAATGATCGAACGCAGATTACTAAATGATCCATAACATCCTTGAATATAGCGAGAGCAGAAATTTTATGCCCTAAGGTATAGATACCGGGGAGCAGCATTTCAAATCAGACTTTCAGATATCCTCTGTATCCCAGTACGACCAATCAATCAGTGGTCAAGCGGGCACAAGTACAACGAAAGAAGAGCAAACTTCTTTTTCCCTGTCAGCATACGACCAAAATATCTACCTGGGTTGGTTACTCGATCTTTAAGGTTGCTTGTACCCCGGACTGTCCCATGTAGAAGAAGGGGTATATTTTATTTCTTCGAGTTTGCGAAGTACCAATAGCACAAATTACAGAATAGGGTGGGTGTACCAATTGTCGCCATACTTAAGGACAACTATTTATTTAAAAATAAGTAAAAGGCATGTGGGTGGACTTTATATATCAAGCGAAAGGTTTTACTTCCTGCTCCTTAGAACAGCTGTGAAAACCACAATAAAATTTGTTATTATCCTTAAAATTGATTAATCCATAATAGGAACGCATGCACCAGTTGTGGCACTATTCTTAATTTTGGTTCCTTATTTGGCAAATCCTATTGTTTTCTTATGAGACTGGCCAAATAGGGACCACTAGTGCGACAACTGGTGCAAAGGACGTAAAAAATTAAGCAAAATTAATTTTTACAATTATGCTTTGCTTGTTTTGGAGGAAATCAAAGGTGTTATCGTATCATATGAATATGCTTTATCGATGTGAACTTGGTTTGCGGTGATTTGATTGGTAATTTGGCATATAAAGCACTAGTGCGACAACTGGTGCTATAGCCACAACTGGTACATCTAGCCTATTTACCAACAAAAAATAACGAGAAAACTGTTTCGCTGCCGTATACATTCAAATTGTTTCAAATTAATGGGAACAGCAAGTATCAGTAAGTTCATGAGTTAAATTCTGAATCCCGTTAAAAGCAGGCAAGGCCAACTTAAGAATCATCGCTTTCCATCGAATATGCTTTTGCAGGCATTAATTACGGTATTGTTCAACCGCTCCTGTCGCTGAATGGGGAATAATATCGATTATCTTATTTTCCACCATCAACACGAACTGATGTTGTTTTTTTCTCAATTTTTTGGTTACCAAAATGCTAAACCTCAACCTTTGACGGCTACCATGAATTTAATAAACAAATACATTGTATCACTATAGCAGCACTTATAAGACATGGTCAAGCATTACATTGCTTTGAGGCAAAGGCGGTGCTGTAGAAGTTGCTACTCAAGGCGTTCCACTCCTCCGGTAGCTGTTCAGTTTCCCAGATTCTGACTATCAATTTATGCAGGCAAGTGGCTAGCTTTTTCGGGCCCATCTTGATGAGCTCAGCTCCGATACCATCCTTACCAGCTGCTTTATTGGTCTTTAGCTGTTGGATGGCATCCTTAACTTCCCTCAAGGTGGGGGCTGGTTGGCTTCCATCGTCCGCTGAACTGACGTAGTCATCTCCTCCGCTGCCTTGACTTTCACTGCCTGTACTCTCAGCGCCATACAAATGTTCCTCGTAGTGCTGCTTCAACCTTTCGATCACCAGACGTTCGTCCGTCAAAATGTTCCCATCCTTATCAGGGCACCATTTGGCAGCATTGGGACAATCGATTGCTTATTCCGCTGGCGTTTGTGGCAGCAGCGCGGTGAAGTACATTTCTGCATGTGAATACATTTTTTCAGTCTCTCCCTCTGACGCACGCTTGTGAATCTGCTACAGACGGAAATTTTCTGTCATCACAAATCGCTCATGATCTGCACTTTGAAGAAAAATTTTCTCGGCTCAACCTTCTCTTTTGTAAAATCTGAAAAAAAAAAACCGAATAATTATTCATAAAGCGCCTTTCCGAACACTGATAGCAACAAAACCAAATCAGTATCTTGAAATAAAATTTCACATTACTGATACTGATGTCATCCATGCGGCAACATCTCCCTCCGACGCTTGCTACGGACGGAAACTTTCTGCGATTGCCAAGCAATTCATTTTCACTTTGAACCAAATTCTTCCTTAACCTTCCCTTTTAAAGAATGTTGGTTCCTGAGAAGATCCGAATAATATGAATAAATGCGCCTTCCGAATCAGTAACAGGAATCACTCAATAGCCCGACGCGCGCTTGTGATTCTGCTACCGAAGTAAATTTCCGCTGTAGCCAAGCGATGATGATTTGTCCTTGATGAAAATGTATTATGCTCAAACTTTTCTTTTGGAAAATTGAGGTTCTGAAAAGAACCGATTGATTTACAATAATGCACCTTCCCAATAAAATGCAACAAATCCAGATCCCGAACCATGCGAGAAATTTTCACTGGAGTGCCGATAGTATGTTTGCCGCTGAGCCGCTACGGACGCACCAAACACCGCCTTCACTGCCTTCGTTCTGTCCGCGGTCAAAAGGTCCATGACTTATATCATTCTGATGTCGGTACACACACCGTAGCTGGTCGAACGCACGGTGGCAAGCGAGCCTCTATTATCGTTGCAGAAACAAACCCGCCTCAATATGACAAATAGAAGCACATGTTTGTGATTCAAATACAACCGACTGTTGTTCAATTTTGATGCACATAGTTGGGTAGATAAAAAAGGTGTGAAATGTTGACAAAACAAATTCGATGAATACGGAGAATACGGGGACTGATATCCCATCGTTATTAGCTGGTTATGGAACAACATAATTGGTAATGTGTGGAATAGTGTGGGTTCGAGTCCCACCGGAAACCGAATCTTTTTCGCAATATCTCATAAAAGCACCTTAAAAAATGGCAAGCTTAACTATGTGTTTCAAAATTAAACACTTGTTCCAAAAAAACTGGACATCCCTAGCGACTTCAAAACGACCTCTATAACTGGTGAAAGATTATATGCAATTTTTTCCGAAGAAAACTACGAAAACCCGTGCCAATGGGAACCCGTCGTGTCCATGCCAGTTCGTAGAGGCCATATGTACGATATTTCACTCAGTTTTGCCTAAGCCAGATGTTCTAGACTCTTCAAACTATTCTGGAATTTGGATAAATAAGTCTACCAAGTCAACTGCGCTCGATAGCTATCCGAAATCGACCAGTCACGTCCATACAAGTCCGTTGAGCCCATGCGTATGATTTGCAGCTCAGATATACCCAAACCAGATGTTCTAGGCTCTACAATCTGTTCTGGAGTTTGGATTATTTGGTCCACCAGGTCAACTGCGCTCGATAGCTATCCGAAATCGACCAGTCACGTCCATACAAGTCAGTAGAGCCTACGCGTATGTTATGCGATTCAGTTATATCTTAACCAGATGTTCTGGACTTTCCAAACTGTTCTGGAGTTTGGATCAATTGGTCTACCAAGTCAGCTGCGCGTGACAACTATCTCAAATCAATAAGTCAAGTCCATACAAAACCGAAGATTCCACGCGTAAGATTTGAAACTTAGATATACGCACACCAGATACTCTAGGCTCTCCAATCTGTTCTGGAGTTTGGATCAATTGGTCTACCAGGTCAACTGCACTCGATAGCTATCTGAGATCAACCAGTCATGGCCATACAAGTCCGTAGAGCCCATGCGTTTGATATTCCACTCAGTTTTTCTCAAACCAGATATTCTCGGTTTTCAAAACTATTTTGGACTTTGAATCAATTGGTCTACCAGGTTAACTGCGCTCGATGCAAATCTGACAGCAACTTGACAGCAACCAATCATATTCATACAATTTACTCCAGGAGGTGGATGAATTTCAACTGTAAATTTTATAGTTCAATTTTCGGAGTGGCTTTCTGTCGTGAATAATGGCGTTGGCAATTTTGTTTCATCACCGTATGGTAGTCAGTTTGTTAATTACCACTATATTCGTACGGACTTTTGTCACTTGATAAGTGGAAATTGTTTCTGGCCTCATTGGACAAAATATAGCTCACTTCAAACACTTTCGACACTAATTTTGTCACACACTATAGAGGGCCTTTTGTAGCCAGAAGATGGGTGATTATATCCTTTACCCAGATCGAAAGTCGGCGATGAAATAAGATTGTCAACGCTATTATTTACGGCTGAAAGCCACTCCGAAAACTTAGTTATTCTAGAAATTCATCCGGAATTTTCACCAGGAATTCCTCCTGAAATTCCTTCAGAAACTCCTACAGAAGTTCCTCCATAAATTTCCACAGAAGTTCCTTCAAAAATATCTCCCGAAAATTCCTTTGGAACTTCCTCCAGTAATTCCTCCGAAAGCTCCTCCAGGAAGCCTTCTGGGTATTCCTCCATGAATTCCTCCCGAAGCTCTTCCAGGAATTCCTCCTGATGTTCCTCCAGGAATTCCTCCGGAAGTTCCTTCAGCAATTTCTCCGAAAGTTCCTTCAGCAATTCCTCCGGAAGTTCCTCCAGGAATACCTCCGGAAGCTCCTCCAGGAATTCCTCTGGAAGCTCCTCCAGGAAATCCTCCGGTAGCTCCTCCAGGAAATCCTCCGGAAGCTCCTCCAGGAATTCCTCCAGAAGCTCCTCCAGGAATTCCTCCAGAAGTTCCTCCAGGAATTCCTCCGGGAGTTCCTCCAAGAATTCCTCCGGAAGTTCCTCCAGGAATTCCTCCGGAAGTTCCTCCAAGAATTCCTACAGAAGTTGCTTCCTCCAGGAATTCCTCCGGAAGTGTCTCCAAGAATTCCTCCGGAAGTTCCTCCAGGAATTCCTTCGGAAGTTCCTCCAGGAAGTCCTCCGGAAGTAAGCTCCTTCAGGAATTCCTCCAAAAGTTCATTCACGAATTTCTCAGGAAGTTCTTCCAGGAGTTCCTCCAGGAAGTTCTCTGGAAGTTCCTCCAGGAATTCCTCCGGAAGTTCCTCCAGGAATTCCTCCGGAAGTTCCTCCAGGAATTCCTCCGGAAGTTCCTCCAGGAATTCCTCCGGAAGTTCCTCCAGGAATTCCTCCGTAAGTTCCTCCAGGAATTCCTCCGGAAGTTCCTCCAGGAATTCCTCCGGAAGTTCCTCCAGGAATTCCTCCGGAAGTTCCTCCAGGAATTCCTCCGGAAGTTCCTCCAGGAATTCCTCCGAAGTTCCTCCAGGAATTCCTCCGGAAGTTCCTCCAGGAATTCCTCCGGAAGTTCCTCAGGAATTCCTCCGGAAGTTCCTCAGGAATTCCTCCGGAAGTTCCTCCAGGAATTCCTCCGGAAGTTCCTCCAGGAATTCCTCCAGGAAGTTCCTCCAGGAATTCCTCCGGAAGTTCCTCCAGGAATTCCTCCGGAAGTTCCTCCAGGAATTCCTCCGGAAGTTCCTCCAGGAATTCCTCCGGAAGTTCCTCCAGGAATTCCTCCGAAGTTCCTCCAGGAATTCCTCCGGAAGTTCCTCCAGGAATTCCTCCGGAAGTTCCTCCAGGAATTCCTCCGGAAGTTCCTCCAGGAATTCCTCCGAAGTTCCTCCAGGAATTCCTCCGGAAGTTCCTCCAGGAATTCCTCCGGAAGTTCCTCCAGGAATTCCTCCGGAAGTTCCTCCAGGAATTCCTCCGGAAGTTCCTCCAGGAATTCCTCCGAAGTTCCTCCAGGAACTCCTCCGAAGTTCCTCCAGGAATTCCTCCGGAAGTTCCTCCAGGAATTCCTCCGGAAGTTCCTCCAGGAATTCCTCGGAAGTTCCTCCAGGAATTCCTCCGAAGTTCCTCCAGGAATTCCTCCGGAAGTTCCTCCAGGAATTCCTCCGGAAGTTCCTCCAGGAATTCCTCCGGAAGTTCCTCCAGGAATTCCTCCGGAAGTTCCTCCAGGAATTCCTCCGGAAGTTCCTCCAGGAATTCCTCAGGAAGTTCCTCCAGGAATTCCTCCTGAAGTTCCTCCAGGAATTCCTCCGGAAGTTCCTCCAGGAACTCCTCCGGAAGTTCCTCCAGGAATTCCTCCGGAAGTTCCTCCAGGAATTCCTCCGGAAGTTCCTCCAGGAATTCCTCCGGAAGTTCCTCCAGGAATTCCTCCGGAAGTTCCTCCAGGAATTCCTCCGGAAGTTCCTCCAGGAATTTCTCCGGAAGTTCCTCCAGGAATTTCTCCGGAAGTTCCTCCAGGAACTCCTCCGGAAGTTCCTCCAGCAATTCCTCCGGAAGTTCCACTAGGAATTCCACCGTAAGTTCCACTAGGAATTCCTCCGGAAGTTCTTCCAGGAATTCCTCCGGAAGTTCCTTCAGGAATTCCTCCGAAAGTTCCTCCAGGAATTCCTCCGAAAGTTCCTCCAGGAATTCCTCCGGAAGTTCCTCCAGGAATTCCTCCGGACGTTCCTCCAGGAATTCCTCCGGAAGTTCCTCCAGGAATTCCTCCGGAAGTTCCTCCAGGAATTCCTCCGGAAGTTCCTCCAGGAATTCCTCCGGAAGTTCCTCCAGGAATTCCTCCGGAAGTTCCTCCAGGAATTCCTCCGGAAGTTCCTCCAGGAATTCCTCCGGAAGTTCCTCCAGGAACTCCTCCGGAAGTTCCTCCAGAAATTCCTCCAGAAGTTCCTCCAGGAATTCCTCCAGAAGTTCCTCCAGGAATTCCTCAATCCAGCTTTCGGTCAATCCAGCTTTCCACGCTCGCCATAATGGCGGATGCTATAAAAAGTTTGACATTAACTGCTTCCTGACACTGACTGAAATCATCATCTAAGCATGCATAGATGTGATTCATCCCCAACGACAACCACAAATTTGTTATTTTTTCATCAACAAGCAAATCAACACGAGTATCAAAATTGATTATTTTCATATTTTCTCTAAAAACATTTTAACTATTGAATGCTTTATTTCAGATATTGTATTGTGTGAGGCAATTCTTTAAATTATAATCCACGCATACTCGCCATTTGAACGAAAACGGAAGAAGTTTCCTGCGCTCGGGTTCACCAGTTCATAATATTTCTATTGCAACATTGGGGCAACACACGATTGATGGCCATTAAAATGGAAAACTCGTGATGATGATGTTTATTTGTAGTCTGGTATTATTCAACTGACGATTGATTTATGAAATGTTTTAATTTTCTTAATAGTTTAAAGTGATTTTGATTCTAAATTTTACAGCATATTTTAAATACATTCGAGTGTTTTACAGCATTATTCGGAGTATATTATAGCTTTTTACTTCAAACCGACACATACAGTTGACGTCCACAATGCAAAAAGAAAGGCTTTTAAGTCCAAAACGCAATAGAACGGAACGCCAACAATATCGGCAGATTTTGACAGAAAATATACGGACTGTCTGTCGGACTATCAATTGATTTGCAATTTATACAAATTGCGCAGAAGTTAATCAAGGATTGCTTCAGCGTTCCGCAAATTACGACTTGGACTGAGTCCAGGGAAACATTCAGTAATCCGGTTTATAAACGTTTAGATCACAATCATTTATCGGGAGCCAAGGCTTACGAGCTTTATTTACTCTCTAGTCACTGTCCCTCGTCCCAGAGGAATATTTCGCACATTTTGTTTTTTGCATGTACCCAATGGGACCCAAAACACTAATCGACCACAAAATGAAAGTTGTTACCAAAGCTCATATCTTGTTGATAAATGGCGTAATTTTAATAGACTATCAAGTGAAGTTTTTTAGTTTCTTATAAATGTGTGAAATATTTTTAGTCTTTTTCTATAGACTTGTAGACGAAACAATGAGTCGTAAGTGTATTCAAAGATCTGGAATGAAGTAAAAATTAGCAATATATCAACCAAAATAGTTATCAAAAGTTTTGAATTCCTGTATGAGTTTTCTTCTAAATAAACACATTGGGTGTTATTGGTTACAGAGAACGCTCAAGCTTACTTCGACGAAAATTTCAGTTCAGTATTTGGAAGCAGTTAATGTCAAATTTTTTATGGCATCCGCCATTATGGCCAGCGTGGAAAGCTGGATAGACGGCTGAGAACTAGCTGTTTGAAAATTTAGTTCCCATGATTTTCTGATCACGGTAGTCCGCGTTAGTAATTTTATCACGGTATCCATAGTGTTAAAAGCGTTTAATTCACAGAAAAAACGCATTTTGTAAATTTTAGATCCGTTCCAAGATAGGTTATCTATACAAAAAGGCTACAAATATGAATAATTACATATGTAAATTTAACTCTGATGGCAAATTGCAATAATTTATCCATTGCTGAGTTATAAATTGACTTTTTATACAGTAGTTTAAGGAAGAAAACGTTAGAAATCACATTTTTCAAAAAATCGCTGATGAAATATTTTTAAACACCTTCTTGTGACCTTGCTTAGCTTTCTTCGAAAAAAAAATCAGAAGTACATGAAACTGCAATAATAATCATTTTTTTTTTTCACCGGATCGCGTCCGGTCGTATTTTCTTCTGTAAGCAGAACGATCGGCCCGTCATCGAAATTATGTTCAGTTTTGTACGGCCTGTAATTAAAATAGTTAAGTGTTCGTTCGAATTTGTTTTTGTTTAAAATCAATCAAATACGCTATACATGGCAAACCGTTTACCAAACCGAACCCTGCAACAAACCCTACCCCAAATATCCAGCATCCCAGTGATTTCTCGTGGAAGTGCAGATTTTCCTACACAGATAAAAGAATGTTGTGAATTTGGAGCATGAAAATAAACGTAATACTCAATCGTTCTTACTGTTCTGACTGTACTGACTTCTCGAATAAGATCCGCACTCTCCCAGATTATGCTAAGCCGTTCTGGAAAATGACCAAAATTCTAAAATCCAAGCCTCGGCCCATTCCACCTTTGATCCCACTAGACAATAATGGCTCGAAGGATCGCTTGATAACTCCTGCAGAGAAGGTCGCTGAAATAGGTCGTCACTTCGTCAGCTCACACAATCTTGGGCAGAACATCACCAGTCCTCACGAAGCAGCCGTCAACGAGCATGCAAACAACATCCATTTGATTCCCAACGACTTCTCGGAGGAGTTGGAGATCTCAACTGGCGAATTGACGGCCTATATCAAATCGTCGAAGAACATGAAGGCCCCAGGCTTCGACAGCATCCTGAATCTCGAGCTCAAACACATGAGTGCTCCATTCTTCACGCACCTTTCGCTGATCTTTAATCAGTGCCTCCATCTCAGCTATCGTCCTGGAAGTGAGCCAAAGTAATACCCATCCGGAAGCCTGGGAAGGATCCTTCCTCTCCCAAAAGTCCCATCAACCTTCTCTCAGGGTTATCCAAGCTATTCGAAAAAGCTATTCATCACCGGTTACTCGAGTCTGCCGAAAATCTCAACATCTTGCTCGAGGAACAATTTGGTTTCCGACGCGGTCGGTCAACCCTACACCAACCGACTCGAGTTAGCAACGTCCTCAGACGGAACAAGTCATCATGTCTCAAAAACATCCGCCATGGCGCTTACTCGATGTCGAGAAGGCATTTGACAATGTATGGCATGATGGCCTGGTGTACAAACTACAACGCTACAATCTTCCCAGCTACCTGGTGAAAATCATCAACAATTACCTGTCGGCAAGGACATTTCGGGTCTCAATCAGCGGAGCGAGTTTCAATGCGCACAACATCGTCGCAGGCGTCCCCCCGGGGCCTCCGGCCCCTGCTTTTCAATCTGTTCACCTCCGACATGCCAGAACCTCCAGAAGGCGGCATTCTGTCTCTGTTCGCAGATGACACATCCATCGTCTACAACGGTAGAGTGATCAGAGCGCTAGTGGCAAAACTCAACGAGGCCTGGATGCCCTGACAGAGTACCTCACCAGCTGGAAGATCTGTATCAACGCGGCGAAGACCCAGGTCATCATTTTCCCCACTCCAAATCCCCTAAACTTGTTCCGCCTGGGGACTGTAAAATCATCCTCAATGGCACGACTGTGGAATGGGCCAATGAGGCCGACTACCTTGAAGCTTGACCCTCGACAGCAAGCTTATTTTCAGGCAGCAGGTTGACAAAACGGTGACAAAGTGTAACGTCTTGTTGAAACTACTGTACCCTTTAATCAACCGTTGATCGTCATCGTCCCTGAAAAATAAGCTTGCTGCCTACAAGCAAATCATCCTCTCTGTGATCGAATACAGCGTGCCGGTCTGGGAGAGCTGCGCTAAAACCCACCACCTCAAACTTCAACGGGTCCAAAACAAATTCCTGAGGATGATCCTCAACACCGCTCCCAGGACAGGACAAGAACAGCCGAGGTCCACCGTCTGGCCGGGATAAAAATCTTACATGAACGCTTTGGTGAGTGTAAAGAAAAGTTTAGGATCCGTTGCTTGCACTCGGACCAACAAGCGCTTAGGGCGCTAGTTCCAATCTAGGTTATCAAATTTTTATTGTAAATATTAGTGTACATAGTAGTTAGGTTATCAAATTTTAAAAAACACACTAGCGCCTGCTGAAGGCCGTCATGATACATTATATTTTAAAAATTAAGTAGAAACATAAAAATAATAATAATAATAATAATTAAAATTGAAGTTGGAGGGCCGATCACTGTACATGTTAAAAATAATTGTAGAACAAAAATTGTGTAAATAAAGAAGAATTTTACTACTACTACTACTGTTCTGTTAAATCGAAATAAACTTTAAAAGGTGCTAGCTAGTAGAATTCAGTCAAATTTAGTTTAATATTAAATTTCAATTCGTTTGATGGGTTCAACTGCAATTTTACACTTAGTTGAATATTCAAAACTATTTGCTGTGTACTTATTCCTTAATTGACCTGCATCCAGACACGGCCGGCGCTGGTATTGCTTATTCTTGGGTCACCAGTTCTTACACGTATTGAAGATGATGTTAGTCCCAAACTTCATCTGCTGGTTCTCTGTGTAATTGCAGCTGACCTGGCAATAACGGAGTAGCAACCGTGGGCAGTCAATCATACTCATGCCTCAAAATACTGAGACAATGCCGAAAAATTGAGTAACATGTTCATTGGTTGAGGTTTCACAACCTTTTCCATCGAAACTTATCCAAATTGTTTTACTCATTATGTTTAGTAACAAGTTGTTGTAACGTATGATATCTTATTCAGACGTCATAGCCCTGTTTAGCAATCAAAACCGACAAAATACTTCTAGTTTCTCATTTTCGCAGTGCAGTCGCTGACTGACTGCGCTCGCCTCCTTTCAGCATCACATAACTCACTCCAACTCATTCATCTCCATCCAGCCAGTGTTCTATTCTTCTTTTCAACCAAATGTCATCGCAAGCTGGAAGAAACGTGACATCATTACCATTTTTTGTACCATTCATCAGAAAAGCAGGAAAAAAAACTTTTCACCTTTGCTAGTTTGGTCCCTCATATGATGGCCTGCCTCCGTGCACACGCGAAGATCAAGTGTAAAAGGCGACCATCATCCACTGCATTGCCGGTATCAAAAGAGCAAAGAGAGAAAAGTTTCCCATTTTCCCTCGGCCGTTGTTCTACTGCTGATGACAAACTAAGGAACTCGTCCTCCCAGGTCCCATGATAAAAAAGAATGATGGAATCCAGGACAGTTGAAACCGTTCCCCTCGTGCATGGTTCGGCGGTGGTGGTGGCGGTAAAAATACATGTTTGTGGCGATGAAACTTTATAACTTATTCACCTGCTCATCATCGTCATCCTACTCGTGGCTGCCCCCTCCCACCGTTGGTCCAGATCTGTCCAGGTTAGTCAGAGAGTGTTTGTCCCATCCATCATCTAATTGGTGACAAGTGGGTTGGAGGGCGCGGGAGCGAAGGTTCGTCCCCCCAATTCCAATTCCGGACCTGAGTACGTCGTATTCTCAGGTGGCGTGCACGAGCACAATGGCAGTTGTTGGGCCCGGTGATGAAATGTGCGATCTCACCTTGACTGATGGACGGTCGCCCATCATCGTGACGGCGTGACATCTTGGAGCCGGAAAATTGACGATGATGAAACGAATCGAGGTTATTTTTTAGGCTCCCGCATGAATGAGGGCAGTGAATATCAGATGAGGCGCTACTGCATCCAACTCATGCATTACAGATTCAAAGGACCGGGTCCCTGCGACTTAATTTAAAATTTGCGGCTTGAACGAGCATGGCACTGATTACGATATTGATAGCGAGTGTCATCGTTTGCCAAATGGTGCCATCAGTAACTACCCTAAGAACAGCAGGACGAGGGATTTTCCATTTATTTCTTTATTTATTTAGGTCGATGTATTTTTTTTTGTTCATAAAATTCTCTTCGAGTGGTGGAAGGTGAGAAAATAAACAAAATGAATCAAGAAACTCATCGGATTTGTTAATGAAGGGAATGACTGCTCTAATCATTATTGCTTAAAAATTGTCAATGAAGCAATGATACGCCGCTGCATCCAGGCGCTAACGTAAACATATCTGCAAACAGCCCAGCATGAGTTATCCACCAGAAATTTGTATGGCGAAAGTCATCTAACGCGGTTTTTCTCAAAATTAGGAACATTTCATTAAAAACACATTTTAATAAAAACTTTGCATGCAGGGTATAACTCGCCCTATCAGATATGCTTGACTATTGATAAGGGTATGTGCTAAATTGATAAGGGTATGTGATACTAATAATTAATTTTAAAATAATTATCAACTAAAAATTGAATTAAGTAAATTATTTTGAGCTTTTTAGTGGAATGTCTTCACTTAAGTCACAATTGTCATAAGACGAGCTTGTACCTTCCCATTTAAGTGGTGGAATTATATGGGAAGGTACCAGGGGGGAGTAAGTTTGTCATCCACGAACAAATCGAGCCTACCTAAGATGTATTATCCGGGCATCGCCGTTTAGAAAAGGCGGGCCACCCCGCTTGGCAAGTGTAACGTTGTTCGAATTGGAATCTTGTAGGATATTAGTTAATCTTCACTACTATTGACCAACAAAAAAATTGTGGGATTGTTTATTTACGTTTGCTCCATGATACATGCTGATGAAACGCGATGCACCGCATATTACTGGAAGGTACAAACTCGTCTTATGACAAGTAAAAATTGACAAAAAAGGGAATTGAAAAGTGAGAAAATAAAATTGAAAAGAAATCATTACTTATTTCCCACTTCTCACTGTGAAAAGTGAGTAGTGCGGAGAGAGAAGTGAGACGTCTCACTACTCACGTCATACTAGTCACTGTCATTTTTCACACTGAGAAATAAGAAGTGAGACGTCTACTCACTTTTCACAGTAAGAAGTAAAAAATGAGGAATGAGAAGTAAAACGTTTCATTTCTCACTTTTAAAGTAAGAAGTGAGATTTGTAATATCTTACTGCTCACTTCTCATTTCTCACTGTTAACTGTAAAAAATGAGAAGTGAGAAGTGAGGAATGAGACGTCTCGATTCTCACTCCTCATTTCTCACTTCTCACTTTGTACAGTTAGAAGTGTTACAGTCGGAATTCGCTGGTTGGGATTTTAATACTTGGGTCACTTTTTAGTTGGGCCTCCGCTGGTTGGGTCATGGCCCAACTAAAAAGCAACCGTACGTCAAAATTCAATGTAAACACGGAAAACGGGTCTGGGCGTCACTGGACATCATTTGTGATGTTCAAGTCGAAATACACGTGTTCAAATGGCTGTCAGTTGGCCCAACTAAAAAACCGGATTCGTTAGTTGGGCCGAGGTCGTGGCCCAACCAGCGAATCGCGACTGTAATGAGGAGTGAGAATTGAGACATCTTTTTTCTCACTTAACACTTCTCATTTTTGCAGGCTGCAAAATGGTGGGTTGACAACAAGGAGGAGCGCCCAACATAGCTCTGGTCCCCACAAGTTCCTATCTCACGCTTCCACAGGTCGTCCGATGACAAAAGACCGCCAGCTAAGGGTTGTGTACTTAACTGGTAGTGCACCCTGGGCACTGTTGTCCTTCTGACATCAGCTAGAGTGAGAAGGTACGTCTCGATGGTACCCAGCGGCTGATTAACGAAATGCTGTATCGCGTCATCTATACCTAAGGTGGCAGCCCTATCAGCGCTATTTGGGTAACGATTGTACCCCGTTTGTCATTAAGTCGTTTGGCATAATGCTTTTCCTTCATATGGGTAATACATGATAATTGGGAATGGAACTGTACGGCGTGATAAATTAGGAATAAAGAAGCTTCCTGTCAAAACGGGACCATATGAACCCGACTAGAAGAGCATAACTAAAACTAAACACAATTTTAACATACTTACTTGATACTTTAATATTTGATACTACAGCTCTTCGATGAACCTATGCCGAATGGAGTATCCTTCTGCACTGGACTCGACCCTGGGCCAATCGCTTCCAGTCGCCCTGAACATTGAGCGCCCTCAGGTCCTTTTCAACTGCAAAAAGCCATCGTGTACGCGGCCTTCCACGAAGCCTGCGGCCTCTTCCGGGTTCTCTACTAAATATTATCTTCGCTTGACGTTCTTCCGGCATACGAAAAACGTGACCAGCCCACCAATTTTAACATATTGCGATATTTATCACTTATTTCAATACAATTTTGTTGTTAGTAGCCATTATCTTTCGAATGTTGTAACAGGATTTTATCACAATATGATTTTAAAAATGTCTAACACCTAATTGCCCAATAGTAGGCAATTAAAATAGGGTAGAGAACCATTTGGGCAGCACCCTTATTCCCGTCAGCAACGTTCATTACTCGAGCGCATAAGAACCAAATTACTTGTTTTTTAGTACATGGTTAGTTTCTGTCGATATCTAGTGATGTACAAACAATCAAGCCATTTGGTTGGAACGCGGTCGACTTATTAACGTTGCGGACGGGAATAGGGGGTGCTGCCCAAATGGAGACCAGGGTTTGCAGAAATCGTTCTCAATAGATAACGAACAACGATAAAAGGCAAAAACTGTTCCGAATCATAACAAGCCATGATAACAAATTTATCAAAGTTGTATACAAGTGCGAAAAAACAAAATCGGATAGGCAGCCCCCACAGAAAAATGTCGATTCTCGTTTTGTTTTCGCTCATTCCGTGTTGGTTACTGCACAGCTGTGTAGAACAAGTTGAAATGCAGCATTAGAGCCAGTGCTCCCCGCATTTGGAGCTTTCTAAAAGAAATTTATCATGGGGTATTATAGCCTCCCGAATCAGTTCTCTATCATGACAGCTTGCGAAAAAAAAGTCTCTCGCGGTATGCTACATATCGTATACATATATATATATGTATACAGAGCTGATAAGTGAGAGACTTGCTCATTCTCTTTAGGATTCAATCCCAGCTTGAGACCTATCACGACCTGTAAAAAAATCCAACTTCACAGTAGACAAAATATTTTGTATCTGATTCTGTTATAAATTTCTAACAAAATATGTTATTTTTATGATAAAATTGTTACAAAATTTGAAAGTTTATTGTTTCTAGTAGTGTAATTTTTGATAGAAATATAGACATTTTAACAACATTCTGCACCATGTTTCTAACAAATTTTGTTATACAAATTTAATATAACATAATAACATATTGTAAACGGAAGAAATATTGACTTTCGGATTTCTAATGAAACTGTTTGTTCAGTTCAACGAGCTATATATTACTAATTCTAGATTGCTTTGAGAATAGGTCGTATGTGCAAAAGAGAGATTCTCTTTGATCACGCTCTCTTTCGCTAATAAATCGGCTAGTTTTGCATGTTTTGCTACGATTCCACTTCAGCATGATAGACAAAGCTATTGTCTTTGGATATCTGCCAAGAAATTCTAAGTAAACTTTTGTATAGTTTCGTAATAATCGAAAGAGAATAGATCCAAAGAGAGACTCTCTTTTGCACATACGACCTATTTTCAAAGCACTCTAGAATTAAGGATAGAAATGTATACAGAGATAATGGTTTGTTCGTATATTGAGTTTATTAGGGTGGTCCATTTAATTTTAAATTCAAAAACAGAAAAGATAGTTACAACGGACACCACACGATAAATCCCGCCGCGGCGATATTACATTTATGTATCCGAACCATCGGAACTCTGGTAATCCTCATCGCTGTCTTCGACTGAAGCGTTCCCGGACCACGGCTTCATTCGATCAGCTGCAAAGATGGTTTGAGCTGCACTTCTGGAACATCAGAATTCAGGTATCGGTCGTTTCCCAAAACCTTTTGAATCAGGTATGGACCTTTGTATCTCGGCTCCAATTTTTTACTCAGTCCATTGGCTTGGGGATCCTTTTCCACGAGTACAAGTTCGCCTTCAAAATATTTCCGTGCCGGACGTCTCATCTTGTCGAAATAAACTTTTTGTTGTTGTTGCCTCCTCTCGATACGAGAACTCACTGCACGATTTAAAGCATCTGTATCGGTGTTCGTGGTCTCAGCAGTGAACATCATCAAAAGTTGATTCTGCATAATATCTCGTGAATTATAGGTAAACAGCAAAATATGAGGAGACACCTTGGCAGGGTTGTAAATTTTCGGCAGCACTGGATGAAGGTGATGTTTTTTATATCATGTTTTTATTTTCTTCCTGCTTTGAAATCAACCTCACATTCCCGGAGAGGCAGAAAAGTAAACAACAGAACTCACATCACCCACTGGACTGCGCCGCGAAGATGAAATTTACCACAGCAAAATAGACTAACGCAAAATGACTCCCCCAAGAAATTATGACGTTTGAGCGGGTCGCATAATGAACGCAAAATGAACTTTTGTTCGAGAAGACGACCCGCTCAAATGTCAAAATCCATCGGGTGAGTGAATTCGATGAACCTCTGCATAAGTCTATGTACACATTCACCCAGCAAATTGAAAAAATTCACCACGCGTTTAAATGGGCCACTCACAGTCATACGGTACGGCGCGAACTGAGCAGCCTGTCAGAGCGACTTGTGAGTGGCTAAATGCGAAATTGAACTGTCGGTGTTGGAAGTGATTTTTCGGCTGCACCCAGTCGCACTCACCACGGCGGCGATGAAGGCGACTGCAGATTATACTGAGATCCATGTTTTTCACTGCACTGACTGTGAAATATTTCTACCCTGCACCTTGGTCGAATCGATGATCAAAGTGTTCAGTCCCCACTGGATCATTCGGAGATGCTTATCCCATGACATATCGTTGTCCTGTGCCATACAGCGTACGGCATTCATTACGTTACGGTTTTCTCCTTCGATTTGTCCATTTGCACGTGGAGTTCCAACAGCAACCTTCACGTGCGATATTCCCATGTCCACGCAAAAGCTTTCAAATTCCTTCGAGGTGTATGCGGTGCCACGATCAGTGATAATGCGTCTCGCCTTCCCGAATATCCGGATGCGGCCCTCGGCTCCATTTCTTGTGGCCCGCAGCATGTAAGAAAAATAACCTTATAATCGGCCCGCCAGCTTTTCTAACTGGCTCCAAAAGTTTTTTTTTATTAATAATTATTCAATATGTAAGTTTTAAATCAAAGCTCGCGCTGTAAAACCATTAATTTGAATTAGAAACGAAAAATAATATTTTACATAATTTGAAATGATTGCATAAGCGACCCCAAGATACAAAACCCAAATGGTTAATGGTGGAATATCGCGTTTTCAATAAAGATTGGTAAAAGTAGTTTATCTTCACGTTGAGGCCGGTTTGATTAACTTATTCGGAAATTTTTGTTATATTGATGGAATTAAATCTGAATCCAAGCATTCTCTGAAATATGATATTTGAAAGGGCCCAGGTAGGAACTAAAGTTGATAGAATTTCAAAGATTTACATTTAAATATCCATTTATTGATTCAAATTATTGGAACAATCCCTAGTAACATTTTGGTTTTATACTGGTTTTATAACACTCTTGTAGAGAAAATAATGCTCTTCAAGAGCGTTATAAAACTTAAAATGTTACTTGGGATGGATTATAGAGGCTACAAACTCTTTTCACTCAAGCTAATACGAAGTCAGAAAATGCAGTACGGGCCTGTTTTGCTGTTAGTAAGATTTTGGCAAAACGGATGAAACCTTTCCAGGACGGAGGACTTGTGCATTCCTTACTGTTGTTGAAATCGTGTCCTAAGGAAACAGCCTCCTTCAGTAACATTAGTTTGCGCAAAAGACGGTGAAGAGTAAAGCCCCAAACGCAATACAACGGAACGACGACGGAAACGGAAAATCTGACAGAAAATATATGGGCTAACTGTCAAATTTGCCGTTTCCATCGCCGTTCCGTTGTATTGCGTTTGGGGCTTAAAAATTCTCGCAGAAGAGTTGAAAGCTACTTTACGTAAAAAAGCCTCCAGCTTCATATCCTCGCAAACGATGAAAATACTGACGTGAAAACGTTGCAAAGGTGGCTTTCTTCATGGTCATTTTGGAATGACAGAGAAATTGGCAGCTTTATTCCCAATGCAGGAACAACTAACAAGGAAAACCTGATGGTTGTTAAAACCTGTGTAAAAGAACTTTTTGTCATTCGAAAACTTAGTGAACCTTACGATTGATGTAGCACCAGCTTTCAAATCGACTTCTGTAAAAACATTCTTCATGCCTGCCGTATCCTAACGGAACAATCAATTCTATACTTTCGCCTTTCGCCTCTAATTTTATCATGAACATGTACGTCTAAGTTTGGAAGATGATATTAGCATTTCCATATCATTGTAAACCGCTCAACTTCACGGAGAAGTAATACACGCAAATCATTAATTAGTGTAAAAAAGATAGTTAGAACGCAATTAAATCGTGTTTAGTTTTTCTAGAAAATGCAAAAAAAAAAAAAACAATAATTAAAAAGTTATGTGCAAAATATTGTCTGACCCGCTAGCAAGTGTGAATTCTAAAAATTGGCCCGTGGCTTGAAAAGGTTGGGCAGGCCTGACCTCGATGGTCCAAATGGATCGTGTCAAATGGAACTGCAATTCTTCCGCTTCCGGTTCGAAAACTGGATTTCGACTTAAACAATCCGCGTGCTGCATCTTTTCCCCCTTTCTGTGCACTAAGTCAAAATCGTATTCCTGTAGCTTCAGCAACCATCTGCCCACTACCGGTAACATCACTTTCTTGGCCATCGTCTTCTTAACCGCTTCACAATCCGTCACGACCACAAAATGTCTTCCCAGTAAGTATTTACGATATCTTTCCACTGACTCCACAACCGCAAGTGCTTCTAACTCGTAACTATATTTCTGGCTGAAATAACTTATCCAGCTTTCCACGCTCGCCATAATGGCGGATGCTATAATTTTTTTGACAATAACTGCTTCCCGACACTGAACTAGAATTTTCATCTAAGTAAGCAATGAAGACCTCCGTTACCAATGGCACCCCAAAGTTTATTATTTCTGTCAACAAGAAATTACTGCATGATCAAAACTGTTCATCTTTACCATTAAAAAAGGAATTGAATACATTTTAACTAATACTAATATAAGATATACCTTCCAGATAATGCTGCGAAACTCAACGAACGGTGACACTGACAAGCTTTACTGTAAAGAAATGCAGCTCACCTAGGTTTCAAGTACTGTTGCTCGGTATATGAGCACAATTAAAAAATGACCACAGATTATCATCTAGTACCGTGACCTGCCCTAATTCCGCGCATCGCCTAATACCGTGGTTTTCATAAAAAATCAGAACCTGGTTATCATGGACATCTCATTATTTGGTGAAATGTTCAAACATAACATGTTTGAACATTTCACTAAATAATACAATATCCATGATAGCCAGGTTCTGAGGAAAACTCCAACGGTAATAGCGATGCGCATGGGCTCAAACAGGTCAATATCTGAAAAAAAAGAACCACGGATTATCATCTAAGAAGAATGTGGTTCTCTGTGATTGATGCTTTGAAAACAACACTCCACATTTTAACCGTCTAAGACGAATTAAGTACTCTCCATTTAATTCCACTATTTAATTTTCGATATCTGTTCAGATACGTATTTCGACCACAACTGTGTGGTCGTCTTCAGTGTCTCACTGTCTCACTCTCAGAGACACTGAGGCGACCCACACAGTTAATGATCAGCTTTCTGAAAAGATATCGAAAATTAAATAAATAAATTAAATAGAGTTCATCTTAATTGATTGTTCTAGTATTCCACTAAAAGAGCTTTATATATTTTTCTGACTCCACATTTCATTGCTTACTAAAATTTGGTCGATTTACTGTTGACCTCCATTTTTTTCTTTTTTCAGGAGATTTTAAGTTAAAAGATATATAAAAAAATATAATATATATTTTTTTAAAAAAATTTTTTTTAAAAATATTTTGTTGTTTCCGTAAATGACAAGACAAATCTTAACAGGATTACCATTAGCGTTTCAAAAGCTCTACATATTTGGAAGTCCATAGGTAGGTATACTTATAGAAGATCTTCAACCACCTTCAACGCTTCATTAACACGCACATTCGAATGTTACTGTTCACAAAAAAAGGAAATGTGAAACTAAGTCGATGAACATATGGGCAGAGTTTTGTTGCTGCATCTACGGGACCGCAGTCGTAGCTTGAGCCGTGTAGGAGTAGAAAGAATGTCAAATTAAATCGTGTTGAATATATGTCGATTCTGAGTACGATTGTTGGCCAGTTGAGTGCGGCTTATCACTGCCCTTATGGAACAAATGCGATATCTGTCCATTATCCTCGTCCCAGCGATTCGATTAGCTATTAGATGCCCACTCTATTAGCTCTTGACCCTCATGAAAAGTAATTCTAGTTATTTATTACCTGAAATAAATCAAATATCAGAAGATTTTCAGCGAATTATTTTTCAAAGATACGATTTTCTATACAGATTTTCTTGTTGACAGAAAATAATAAACTTTGGGCTACCAAAGTAACTAAAGACATCATCGCTTACTAAGACGAAAATTTCAGTTCAGTGTCGGGAAGCAGTTAACGTCAATTTTTTTATAGCATCCGCCATTATGGCGAGCGTGGAAAGCTGGATAGGATGCAGTTCATCGTTCATTTGCTGCACAGATAGAAAAAGTTGTTGAAATTTACACGAAAGTAATGCACATAAAGGGAATGCCAAAAAGAGCGTAAATTTAGACAATATTATGACCTGAATATATGCAATTT
Source organism: Armigeres subalbatus (assembly GCF_024139115.2). Lineage (NCBI taxonomy): Eukaryota > Metazoa > Arthropoda > Insecta > Diptera > Culicidae > Armigeres > Armigeres subalbatus. The sequence goes on from NC_085139.1 coordinate 262,272,964, forward strand.
GTATTGCATTATGTCACTTTTTATACGAATAAGTGTCATAATGCTATGTAAATTGCATACATTTAGGGCGAACTTGTTGGAAAAGATCCATGTACGCCCATAATAGTGTAATTTTCTACGTCTTTATTATTTACGCGTCGATTACTTCTCATTATTTTTTTCTGTGTGCAGTAATATACCAGACAGTCCGTGCATACAAGCATCAGTGTGCACTTCAATTTTTTTTTTATGGATCGTACATAACAACAACTGGTTGAATGTTCCAAAGGCTGTCTCCTTCTCTTCTTCCCACTTAAACAGTTCATCTTTCTTCGTTAGTCGCGTTAAGGGTTCTGCAATTATACTGAATTCCCTCACGAATCTCCGAAAATAATTGGCTAGGCCAAGAAATTCACGAACATTGCGCACGTTCATTGGTCGCGGAAATTCACTGATCGCCCGATTTTTCTCCTTTCCTGGAATCTCGCCTTCACTCACTTCATGGCCCAGTAAATCAAGACTAGTTTTCAGAAACTGGATTTTCTCTAAGTTCACTGTCAAACCATATTCCATTAATCGCCTCAGTAGCGACTCAAATTTTTCCACCTCATCATTTGCATCACGTCCACCAAAAATTGCTTCGTCGAGATACATTACTACACCAATCGACCGTAGCGGAGCAAAAACTATACCGATCATTCTTTGGAACACTGCACTACCATTGCTAAGTCCAAAAGGCATCTTCAAGAACTCGAAATGACCATACGGTGTCGAGAACGCAGTAAATTTTCGACTATTTTCTGCTATCGGGATTTAGTGGTATTCACGAAACAGATCCACTGCAGCGAACAGTTGACTGCCAACTAATCTGTTAAGGCAATCTTCGATGGTAGGCATCGGCCAAGAATCTTTCACTGTTTTTGCGTTGATAGCACGGTAGTCAACAACCATGAGCCACTCGCCGTTTTTTTACGCACTAACACTGTTGGACTATTGTGCGGCGAGGTAGAGGGCCGACTTATGTTCGCTGCCAACAAATCGTTCACAGTATTCTCCACCACTTTTTCCTTCTTTTTTCGAATACTTTAATGGGTACTGCTTTATATATATCGGCTTTTCGTGTCCGATCATTTCGATCATCATCTCACAATCCTTGGCGGTTCCCATTTCACGGTAGTTTTTTTGCGAAACAAGGTCGATAACACTCTATTAGTTTTAATATTTTCTCGCGCTCTTCATGATCTCCATCCACTTTTATCTCTTGGGCGACGATCGGTTCATATGCCTGGATGCTGTACACGTTGCCCTATATACCACTAGGTCCTGCCATCGGTTGACGCTGGGAATCATCATTCCGGTGCGTACTGATCTTCTCAATTCTCATGCTACACCTCTCTTTCACGAATCGAATGTCCTCTCGATCGAGAATATCTCTTCCAATTATCATCGAATTCGCCTGAACTCTATTCGGCACCACACATACATCAGTTTCCAATTCGACCCCATCCAACTTGATCACTTCTAAACTCTTCTCCCGTACTCGCACTTTGTTGCCTCCAAATCCAAGTAGAGAGATGTCACAAGGCACGATATTGTTCAGTACAGCAGCACAACTCTTCTTGATCGTGGATACTGCCGATCCACAATCGCAGAGCGCATCAATTTCATTACTTCCAATAACCACCGATTTTACAAAATTACTCGACTGGCGAATTTCTTGCAATTCTTGGCAACGTAGCCCTTCTGGTTACACTGGTAGCACTCAAAATTTGCGTGAGATTTTCCGTCATTTTTCACATTACAATTTATATTGGCACCCAGCTAGCCAGAAGATCTCACGAGCTTTGCACGTGCACTACCATCGTTGGACGGTATTAACTCTTTCCCTTCTGCTAACCATTTCAGCTGCTTCAGTAAATCCGGTAGAGTATTTACTTGGGAAATCGTTCCGAACCTCGCTTCCAGGCCCAACACGATGTATTTGATGCAGTACTGGAATTTCTCATTTTCAATGAGAGATGTCACGCGATGTTTGCATATCTGCCCCTTTCAATATCTATAGAAACGCGAAGGATGAATGGCAAGCTACAAAAATCTCAAAAAATATTTGTCCCGTGACAGGGCATGAAAGTGTGCAATATCTGCTTTGTTTTTGTGTTTATTACCACTTTCAACCCGGTGAATTAAAGGAATATGATTAATTTACCGAGTAGTCACTATTCTTTGCATATCCAGTATTTTGCGTTCGGTAATGGCGGCCAAGTGAGTGCCTTTTTGACATTCAAGAGGTAGAAAATATTTACACATTTTAATCTTCGTAGGCGTTGAATTCCTGAAAAATATTGGCACTCATTAGCGAAGTGCTCGAACGTCAAAAGGGGCCATCCAGAAACCACGTGGTCATATTTTTGAAGTTTTTCAACCCCCCTCCCCCCATGTGGCTTATCGTGGTCATTTGGCAGACCCCCCTCCCCCCCCCTATGACCACGTGGTTATTTTCAAGTACAAAAATTAAAAAAAGAACCATATGTAACTAAAACATTTTGAAGATGGACAATTTCAACTGATTCAAAATCAAACTAAGCCCAGCATGGAAATTATAAATTTTAATGAATTCGAAAATTTTGATGATATTTCATGTTGTAATGTGTATCGGGTATTAGGATATCTAGAACTCGCACACCTTCGATGCATCAGGAGGATACAAAAAAAAATGTGGACTCGAATATGTTATAAAAATTTCGAGAAAAATTATAAATTATAAAGTTCATCACTGAATATCGCTATAGATTCCTAAGAGTATTTGGGACCTTCCGTAGCTCTGGAGGTACTGGAAATTCTTTAGATATTAACCTCAGCGAAACATCTGAACTGAACTCTTACAACAAAATATTATCAGAGAATCACAAAGTTGATATGTACTCTTAGAGATGCAAATAAAACCTCCTACTGTTGGTTCTTTTGAGTAGCATTCCTGTAGAAATTCTACTATTGTTTTCAGAATCATAAAGTCTCAAAACTTTCTTCATTATGCCAAGATTCTATGATTCTTATCAGAACCGTAACAAAATATCCTTTATATTCGTTTGCCTTAATTATACAGTTTTGGCTTAAAATGCAAGTTTTCATTTTAAATCTACAGACTTTAATATCTTTGGGTTCCTTTTGGTATTCTAGAATTTATTGTTATATTTTGTTATTTAACCCTTTCAGGATGATGCAAAAAGGATTTAACGTACATATTAAGGGTTTTCCACTCGATTAAACTTGCCATTAAATTTTCTACAAATAATGCAAAACTTACATAAACAATTAAGAATTTTCCACAAAACAAATATAAATTAACACTTTTAAAACCAAAAATTGCAAATATAAAAAAAAAAGAATTTTTCATAAAGAAATCAAAACTTTCCACGGAAAGAATACAAACATTCCATAAATAAATCAATATTAGAAATAAATAACTATAAAATTATTAAAATTTTCCGCAAAATAAAAGTTTTGTAATTGTTTATTGCTAATATTGATTTATTCATGAAAATTTTGTATTTTTTTCGTGGAACATTTTGATTTCTTTATGGAAAATTCTTATTTTTTAATTGCAATTTTTGCTCATACAAATGCTAATTTATTATAGTTTTGTGGAAAATTTTCAACTGTTTATGGAAATTTTGCATTATTTGTAGTAATTCTATATTTATTTAATACTCATACCCTGATTTTTATTGGCCTTTATTGGCAATTTCCTATTTTATTATGGAAAATTTTCTTTTTTTTTTCTCTATTAAAGAGATTTTCAATCCAGTGCGGGCTCATCTCTCAAAATTTTTAATTCTTCATTGTAATTTTATTTTGAAATCGACTCGTGGAAGCCAATGATGCCATACTAAAAATATTTTCTCGGTCACTCAGATGGTTCTTTCGAATAATTTTGAAAGGCACTTCTATTCCACATCTCGAATATGCTTCAGTCAACGGTTCTTTCATAAGCGACTCATAGAGGAATGAATGTATTATAGACCAATTATTATTTAGGAGTTCGGATTATTCGATTTATCCAGTTAACCAACTTATGAATGATTTATGATATAATATCCCAGTAGGTCCATTGGGTTGATATGACTTCAATTATGATTTATACAAGCTACTACAGACATTTTAGGTTATACAAAACGTTCTGGAAGTCGTAATGTTTGAACTACTTAATCATTCAAGTCCGTGAACCCAGTGCTTCTAAGGCCCTACAAAAAAAGTTTGCGAACAAACCTCATAGTAATTGTGCAACTTGATGTTGACTCAAGATAATTTTGGGTACCTTGTCTCTTGGATCTCATGTTATTGGAAATTAGGATCATATGCTTATTTCATCGGATTGGGTATATACCGATGATGAGGACATTGCAAATGTCTTGATTGATCTGGTAGATATCGTGGGCTGAACTTGAGAGCATTTTGGAGTACCTTGAGCATCTCGTATTCCTGAATATTAATCACTGGCTTAGCGTTCAGTATGACCCAACTTATCTGAGTGTTCAGAATGATTCGAATATTTCAACTTCATTTGCATGCTCTTAGAATCGAAATCTTCCCAAGGTTTCGGATATCTGAGTTTTCAGGGTCAGTCAAATTTGAGCTCCCATATTTTTTTCTGTAAAGCCAATATCTAGATGAACAATTTTACTGAAGAAAATGATGGCCTGGCTCTCTTTTGTGATTTTATAGACAATCTAAAACGCTGGGCACATATGACCCATTCGTCCTGAAAGGGTTGAGATTTGTTTTGGAATTCAATTTCAATCGTTATTATAACACTATTTTTTAACCTAGATTGTTTTAGGATCTGGAGTGGTTTTTTAATACCCTTTTATGAATTTAAAAAGCATTTTATTTAGAATTTCATGTTGATTTTTTAAATGCAAGCTTCTCTATGTCATAGCCTTTTTCATACGCACTACTAGAATTTTGTGCATTTAGAACATTTAGGTGCATTATTAAATTTTTCGATCAATTATCCTAATTATTTAATATCATAAAAACTAGGCTTCTTAAGCCTAAATAATTGCCTACATTTATTGCTTGAATTAATTTTGAATTCCAAGATCTTCTTAATTTTCAAGAATAATTATTCTAGAGTTGCAAAGGACCCTTCGGAATATTGACAAAAAAAATTTCGGGGTCACCACGGCAAAATCTTTAGAACTCCAACGACATTCTTTTCCGAAATTCTGTGGAAGAGTTCCGAAAAATGTTCGGTAGAAATTTTGAAGAACTATAGAAGAATCCGTAGAAGGATCCGAAATGCATATTTACGATGAAAATTCCAATAAACATCAATTTCCAAAGAATCTCTGAAGATTTTTTTTCAAAATCCTGGGCAACTTTAATAAATCTTCAAAGTAAATTCTTCTAAATTTCCAATGGAATTTTTTTTTCGTTTTCCAAAAGAAATTCTTAGACATTTTCAGCAGTTTTTTTTTAATTTTCAAAAGAAATTCTTCGGAATATGTCAAAATATTTCCGATGGAAATTCCTGAGATTTTCTAGTAGAAAATCGAAAAAAGTTCATCTGAAACTAAGTCAACTTAGTAGACGATTATATGTCTTGTGTAGCAAGTACGATGGATACACTATACCTAGGGTGTCGAGAATGTTTCCCACTCGAAATATCCTAGACAGGAATGAGAATCGAACTCGTCATCTCCGGATTGGCAATCCTACACCTTTGCTCGCAAAGCTAACTGGAGACTGAACATTTTGAAGTGCACTCCTTAAAATGTTCGAAAAACTTCTTTTGAAAATGAAGAAGAATTTCTGGTGAAGATTCGAAAGAACTTGTCGAAAAAATTCATTTGAATGTTAAAAAAATGAAAATATGAACATTTTTTTCCAACGGAAAATTATATGTATTTCCCACGGGACTGTTTTGATTTTTCTAACCGCTGCGTTACCGGTTTTTCTCGATGCACACCTACGTATTTTCAACGCTGAGTTGAAAAGACGCTACGTGGGCATCGGCCCTAAGATGCGCTTTGCGTTTAATGATTAAATCATTAAATTTTAATGATTTGTATTTTTTACACCACTATTGTTATTTACCAAAAATTTTTCGTGTAAAAAAAACACGTGGTTCGAGAGCAACACCCCCCCTCCACTCATGTGGTTTATCGTGGTAATTTTCCAAACCCCCCCTCCCCCCATATATGACCACCTGGACGACCCCAAATATGCTCTGTTGATTTTTCATTTTGCTACAATTATTTATGTAATGTTTAACCATATCTTCTGATTTCAGCTACAAAGATTTTACCCTCGTTTTTTAATTCACCATAAAAAATGGAAACCTGAGAATGCACATAAGTTGGCTGATTCGCTCTTAGGACGAACTGGCGAATACTATCGATGCTTCCGTTCAGTTGCGTATTGCTACGAGGATGGCTGGGAGCTCGTGTACTCACTCTGATGGTCGTGCTGTGCTGTGAAAGAGAAAAGCCATGGCATGCTATCCCTGGGTGATTCAACCGTTGAGGTGAAATGTCACCTTGCGGTGGGTCGATGTTATGTTACTTCTAACATCTCTATTATATAAGGTACCCATTCTATACCCACAGATTCTATACCACACACATATATTCATCTAATCGCGAATCAAAGTAATTCTAAATGCAGCACCAATTTCGTCGCTTCTTTTTGCTAAAATACGTGCTCACTGCTGAAAAAAGTCACAAATACAAGAAACAAATCTAATTCCTTTTCATTGCTTTGTTTTTAGTGAGATGAATATCGGAGTTATGAGATGAAGATCGGATCAATAACCCTAGGAAAATCGGAAAATGCAACTAAAATAAATGGAGTCATTCCAGTTTGTGACAGCGTGCGCGTACGGACGTGTTTTCTCACTCGTTCGTTATGTTTACGTTTTCGCTTCGTCGCATTGACGTTATTTTCCCGGACCCGTCATGGGAGATACCAATTAATTCGCCAATTCGGTCGCGAATAGAATGCAAGCGTTCATCGAAGGCGTTGATTCGACGAAGGAGTAAAAGCTTCTTTGAGCAACAAATACTCCTCGCTCAAGGATCTGGAAATCTGCGTGTCCACGAAAATATTAGGCGTGGGAGGAGCAAGTAATAACTACACAGTCCGTCTGGGTGATTAACAATTAATGATTATTTATTCATAACGAGTTCATGGCCTGGCTAAGTACTTAATAACAATAATGTATTCTTGATGTTCTAAGCATCGGCATCGCTTCAGAAAACACGAAAGAGAACAGGCGCTGTTCCACGATAAATCACCAGAGCGGAAGGAAGTGTCCGCCGATTTTTCGAAAGCGGTCTCGGACCTTCACCCGACTTCCGGATCGCCGACTTCCGACTTCCACTAATCGCCCGGGGCTAATTGTGCGTCGAAGGTGTAAACTAATGACCAGGGAAGGTTTCACTTCGACCAGGTGCTGGAGTACCTGAATGGAAATGGTTCAGTTTACACCCGACGTCCCCGGCAGCAAGCACCTCAAGAAGTCGTGCTGGGGCCTCGACGACGTGGACGAAAAGGAGCTGAAGGAAACTCTGGAGGAAAGTGGTCTGAAGCCGACCAATGTTAAATTCATGCATGGCCGCTTCCGGGCCTCGTGATCAGCTGACCTGGTACCACGGTACTACCACGCTGAAGGACCTCAACCATATCAAGGTCATAAACAGGCCACGAAGACCTGCCGAAATGCACGGTTCTGGAAATCCGCAAGAAAGCTTCCTAAAAATCGTCAGCCCGAAGTCCACCCCATTGCTAGACGAACGAACTCCGACAATCTCGCCCCGCGCGGAATCCCGTCCTTTCGCCGCTGCTACCGCAAGAAGACTGCAGCTGCTGCTGCCTCGGTCCCACCGGAAGCCAAGCAAAGCAACATCAAGTCCGTCCACGAATGGCAACCACTCCCTCCCCATATTCCCAGATGGAACGCTTGCTCGCTCAGAGCAAATCGTGAAACAGCAATTTCCTTCAGGCGAAGGAGATTACGCGGAACCTCTCATCACCGAAACCCACCTGAAGTCCAGGTAAGGGCAACAATTCCGGGTTTTAGTCTGGTGAGGTTCGTCCAAGGGACGAGTAACAATCGCCTTGCGAACAACATCGCCTGCCGCCTGCTGCTGGACTTTAAACTGAAAACATCGGAGCCGTTGGGTAAGTCACCACCTTCGTCAGTCGTTACGTTAATCTTGGCTTGCTGTCCCACACAAGTCAAAGTCGAGGACAGCACGTCGACCGAACTATGAAGGGATATAGTTAAGCTCTTTTGGCGGCAGGGGCATTCATCATCGCCGGAGAGCCGAACGTAAAGCATCAACCATGAAGGCGGAGCAGAATGGATACGTTTGCGTGCGTTTTGACTTTTCCATGGCAACTGTCAAACGCAGCAAACACCATATCGTCACAACTCTGAGACAACCGCAACGGATTCGTCTGTTCAACGACGAGCTGGAACCACTACATCATCCTGAGCCCTGACAACCGGTTGACACGGTCCGGGGCCCGCAACGTCAGCATCTTCTTCACGAACATGCGACGAGACGATCGTCCCAGCCGGTCGTCTTCGAGGAGCTTAGCTTGGACCACTAGCCGGTGGTGGCGGATGTTGGAACTTCGTGAATCGGGACGAGTTAATTCGGCGTAACTATCACTAAGTCGACTGGGTCAGTTCAGCAGTGCATGGACGAGAAACGTCACTCGCAAACGTGGACCACAGTAGTGATTTTTCAATAAGATCCGCGCTCTCCCAGACTTGTAAGCCGTTCTTTGATCCACTAGCCAACAATTACTCTATGGATCGCTCGATAACTCTACGAAGAAGGCAGCCAGAAAAGGTCGCCAATTTGTCAGCTCCACACATCTTGGACAGAAATTCCAGTGCACAGAAGCATTCAGCAAGCTTGCGGACATCATCCATCGGACTTAAACGACTTTCGAAGAAATTGGAGATCGGCTGATGAAATGACGGTCTATAAATCATCACAAAACATGAAGGCCCAATGCTGACAGCATTCTAAATCTCGATTTTTGAGCACCTTACGCTGATTTCTAATCGGTATCTGCGATTCACAACTTTCCATCGTCCTGGAGGTTTGCGAAGTCATTCCCAACCGGAACTGGGAAGGATTCTTCCTCCAAAAGATATTGTCACATAAGCCTTCTCTCAACAGCTTGGATAACTGTTTGAAACATAATTTACCGTCACCTCAGTATGGAACAACAACATCTTGCGCAGGAGCAGTTTGGTTTCGACGGTTGATCAAGTGTAAGTTAGTTAGTTAAGACCCGAGTAACCAACGTCCTAAGAGGAACAAGCATGTCTCTCACACATCCGCCAGACTAAAATAAATACTCTCCCTAAACAATTGAAAATTCCATAAAAAAAGAAAATTGCCAATAAAGAAACCAGTTATAGCAATAAATAAATATAAAATTTCAAATAAACAAATTTCCATGAACAATAAATTTTCACAAAACAAAATAAATAAGCACTTTTAAAGCAAAATAGCAATTATAAAGAAGAATTTTCCATAAAAAAATTAAATGTTCCACAAAATGCAAAATTTCATAAATAAATCAATATAGCAAAAAATTAAAATTTTCACAAAATAAATATATTTTTCCATAAAATATTTTTTCACAAAATGATCAATAAAGAGCAAAAATTTCAAAAGAAATATAAAAAGCAATCAATGTGTCTTTTTTCCATAGATGACCCTTCTTTAAAAGCGTTTAAAGTTCATGTAAAATTTCATCACTTTATTTTTGTATTTTTTATGGAAATTTTCTTATTTTTTTATTTATTATTGATTTTGTGGAAATTTTTAATTTTATTGAAAAAAATTATTTTGTTGAAAATTTAGCAGTGTTTTGCTAATATTGATTAATTTATAGAAATTTTGTTTTTCGTGGAACATTTTCATTTCTTTATGGAAAATTCTTCCTTTATAATTCTATTTTGCTTTTAAAGTGCTTATTTATTTTGTTTGTGGAAAATTCTTAATTTTTGAAATTTTGTTTCTTTTGGCAATTTCCTAATATTTTATGGAAAATTTCTAATTTTAATGGAAATTTCATTTTGCTGCCCATCCGCCATAGCTACTCAATTACTTACGATATTGGCATAATGTTCTGTGTGCATACCTATTAATCTTCCAGCTACCTGGTGAAAATCTCCACAACTAGTAGAGTTTGGTGGTAAGAACAGTTTAGAGTCCTATCGTGCACTCTGAGCAGCCTGTGATCCGGAGCTCATCCCCAACTAGCTAATCATTTTTATTGTAAATAGTAGTTCTAATTTTAATTTGAAAAAAAAAACAGCTCCTCCTAAAGGCCATCATAAAAAATCAAATTTATTTTTGAAAATTATTTAATAATATCTAGACCAACATTTGAAAAGGACTAACAACTAAATGTATTCTGATGAATCACATATAAAGCTTTATATGTAGACAAAGAATCAAAAGGAATAAATTTACTGTTACGCTTTTCAAATTTGATCAGATATTAAAAATGAAATCAAGCCGGCTGAACACTTTAATTGTTAAAAATAATAATATGGGTGCTGTTCTCAACCTTTTTTCGAACTTTTGCACTAATTGAGGTAGGTACTCCATCTTGAAGTAGGCTTAAGCTCGAATAATTCCAGAGCCCTGAAGGGAGACTTTCCTTTCTTGATAAGAGGCTTCTGACTTCTTGTAGAGAAGCTTGCATATTGAAAGGACGCTTCGGGCAACTGAAAGTACGCTTCCAAGCCTCTTGAAGGTACCCAAACAATTTAGGCTGAACCAGCTAGTTTTTTTTTATGTAGAAGCCTATTTGCCACGAAACAAGCTCTTCCTCAGCTTCCATTGTTTGTTGGGTAGAATTCGAAGTTTCTTGAAGGAAGGCTTTTGATCCTCTTGAAAGGAGCTTCGAGCTTTCAAGCCTGAAAGGTGCCTTCCAGACCTTTGACAGGAAGCTTCCAACTTTCTTAAAATGAGGATTCCGAGCCTTTTAAAGTAGGCTTCGGCCTCTTAAAATGATGCTTCCGGATCCCTTGAAGAAGGCTTCCGGCCTCTTAAAAAAGGTTTCAACCACTTGAAAAAGACTTCGAGCCTCTCGAAGAGGCTTCCAAGCCCTGTTAAGAGCTTTTCAGGCCGTTTCAAAGAATCTTCCTAATCTCATGAAAGGACCTTCGAGCCTTTTGAAAGAAGGCTTCACGCCTCTTAGAAAAGGCTTTCGAACCTCTTGGAAGGGAACTCAGCCTCTAAACAGGGCTTCTGGGCCTCTTAAAGCAAGCTTCGACTGTCTTGAAAATGCCTTGAATCTCTTGGAAGAGACTTCGGACCTTGAAAGCAGGCTTCAGGCCTCTTGATAAGGGCTTCTAGACCTCTTGAAAAGCTTCCTAGCCTCTTCATGGCGCTCTAGGCCACTTGAAAGGAGCTGGGTCTGAAGGACTTTGGCCTCTTGAAAGAGGCTTCAGGCCTCTTGAAAGGAGGCAGGCCTCTTGAAGGAGGCTGGGCCCTCTTGAAAGGCTGGCCTCTTGAAGGCTTCCAGGCCTCTTGAAGGAGGCTTCAGGCCTCTTGAAGGGGCTTCAGGCCTCTTGAAAGGAGGCTTGGCCTCTTGAAAGGGGGCTTCCAGGCCTCTTGAAGGAGCTGGGCCTCTTGAAGGAGGCTTCAGGCCCTCAAGGAGCTTGGCCAGGCTTCCAGGCTCTGAAGGAGGCTGGCTCTGAAGGAGCCAGGCCTCTTGAAGGAGGCCGGGCCTCTTGAAGGAGGCTTCAGGGCCTCTTGAAAGGGAGGCTTGAGCCCTCTTGAAAGGAGGCTTCCAGGCCTCTTGAAGGGGCTTCCAGCTGTGAAAGGAGGCTTCCAGGCTCTTGAAAGGAGGCTTCCAGGCCTCTTGAAAGGAGGCTTCCAGGCACCCTCTTGAAAGGAGGCTTCCAGGCCTCCTCTTGAAAGGAGGCTTCCAGGCCTCTTGAAAGGAGGCTTCAGGCCTCTGAAGAGGCTTCCAGGCCTCTTGAAAGGAGCTTCCAGGCCTCTTGAAGGAGAGCCAGGCCTCTTGAAAGAGGGCTTCCAGGCCTGAAAGAGGCTTCCAGGCCTCTTGAAGGAGGCTGGGCTCTTGAAAGGAGGCTTCCAGGCTCCTCTTGAAGGAGGCTTCCAGGCCTCTTGAAGGGCTCGGGCCTCTTGAAGGAGCAGGCCTCTGAAGGCTTCCAGGCCTCTTGAAGGAGGCTTCCAGGGCCTCTGAAGAGGAGGCTTCAGGCCTCTTGAAAGGAGGCTTGGCCCTCTTGAAGGAGGCTGGCCTCTTGAAGGAGGCTTCCAGGTCTTGAAGGAGGCTTCCAGGCCTCTTGAAGGGCTGGCCTCTTGAAGGAGGCTGGCCTCTTGAAAGGGCACAGGCCTCTTGAAGGAGGCTTGGCCTTTGAAGGAGCCGGGCCTCTTGAAAGGAGGCTTCAGGCCTCTTGAAAGGAGGCTTCCAGGCCTCGGGAATGGGGCCCAGCTAATTAGCCTGACAGCGCCATTGTTCGCTCTCTGAAACGAGCAAAATATATTAAATGCTTCTTCCCCTATTTGTTTCCATTTGCAATTATAAATCAACGAAACTGCACATGAATTTGGAATCATCAATTAGGGCCAAAATGATGGAATCTTTCCCTGTAATTGGTATATTTATTTATTTATTTAATCAGACTAAGGCCGAAGTGCCTGTGCGGTATAAGTCTTCTCCATTCGCTCGGTCCGGCCCACGTCGCCAACCACGCAGTCTACGGAGGTCCGCAAGTCATCTTCCACCTGATCGATCCACCTTGCCCGCTGCGCACCTCGCCTTCTTGTCCCGTCGGATCGTTGTCGAGAACCATTTTCACCGGGTTACTGTCCGACATTCGCTGCCCGGCCCATCGCAGTCGTCCGATTTTCGCGGTGTGAACGATGGATGGTTCTCCCAACAGCTGATGCAATTCGTGGTCATTCGCCTCCTCGTACCGTCCCATCTGCACCCACCATAGATGGTACGCAGCACTTTCCTTTCGAAACTCAGCGCGTTGGTCCTCCACGAGCATCGTCCAGGTCTCGTGTCCGTAGAGGACTCGGTCTAATTAGCGTTTTGTAGATTGTCAGTTTGGTACGGCGGCGAACTCTTTCGATCGGAGCGTCCGGAGTCCAAGCGTACGATTTCCAGCCACTATGCGTCTCGAATTTCTCTGCTGGTGTCATTTTCGGCAGTCACCAGTGAGCCCAAGTACAAATTCTTCTACCACCTCGATTTCGTCACCACCGATGTAAACTCGCGGTGGGTGGCTCTGTCTTCTCTTGAACCTCTTCCTTCATGTACTTCGTCTTCGACGTGTTGATGATAGTCCGATCCGCTTAGCTTCCTCTTTAGTCTGATGTGGCTTCTCCATCATCTCAAAGTTACGTGCCATAATATCTATGTCGTCGGCGAAACCAAATAGCTGGACGGACTTATTGAAAATTACCACTCGTGTTAATCCCTGCTCTATTACCTTCCAAAGCGATGTTGAATAGCAAACACGAAAGACCATCACCTTGCCGTAACCCTCTGCGGGTTTCGAAGGGACTCGAGAATCCCTGAAACTCGAACTACGCACATCACCCGATCCATCGTCGCTTTGATCAACCGTGTCAGTTTATCCGGAAACCTTCGTGCATTAGCTGCCATGGCTGGTCCCGATCGTGTATCATATGCGGCTTTGAAGTCGATGAATAGATGATGTGTGGGCACGTTGTATTCGGCATTTCTGCAGTGGCGAATGGCGAACACCTGGTCCGTGGTGGAGCGTTCGCCCATAAACTCCGCCTGGTCTGCCCCACGAACTCCTTGCAGTTGGTGCTAGTCGCGGCATAAAATTGGGAGAGTACCTTGTAGGCGGCGTTCAGCAATGTGATTGCGCGGTGGTTGCTACAATCAGCTTATCGCCCTTTTGTAGATGGGACACACGACACCTTCCATCCACTCCTGCGGAAAACTTCCTCCTCCCAAATCTTGGTAATGACCCAGTGCAGCGCTCTAGCCAGTGCCTCACCACCGTGTTTAAATACCTCTCCTGGTAGTTGGTCAACCCAGGGCTTTGTTGTTCTTCAGCCGCCAATCTCCTCCTGGATTTCCTGGAGATCCGGAGCCGTAGAATTATGTCCTGCGCTTCTCCAGGTCCATCACCATACTGCCATCTTCGTCTGCCACATCGCCATTCAGGTGTTCTTCGTAGTGCTGCCGCCACCTTTGGATCACCTCACGCTCGTTCGTAAGAAGGTTCCCGTTTATGTCCTTACACATATCAGGCTGTGGCACGTGGCCCTTACGTTAAGATTGAAGATTAATTGGTATATCTAGCTGCTTAAATTGATATTCCTCGTTCTAAATACACTTTTAGGTAATTGTGTGAACTTGCAAAAATAATTACAACATGCTCGACGGAATTAGAAACGATAAACAGTAGAAGCATAAGTATGTGAACGCTCAAGGATGGATCACCAGATTCGTAGTTCTTGTCAATAACGTGCCCTTAATTTTCTCTGTGAATCCTCGACATTAGTCACCATTTTCACGTTGCTATAGATAGATGATTGTAGTTTGAAATTTTCACAGCGCACACCATTGATTTTGAAGCTGAGATTTTTCTTGTAAAAGCAAAAATAAACATTTACCAAAATTTATTAAAAAAATGACGGATGCAATGGAATAAAATATTGCATCCTATCTCGGACGCGGCACACTTCGATCAGTTTTGGCTGCTATCAATTTCTATCTGTCTAACCTTATATGCACTAACGAAGTCAGCACATCTGTAGACATCCTGTACAGATGTGCTCGACTGCGTGCTGCAGCTCAAACTCAAACTACTTAACCGATCTGCGTGAAAATTTGTAAACAGAGGTTTTCGGGGCGGGAAGGTTCTTAAGATGTTTCGAGACATTTCCCCTCTTTGGAAAGGGGGGCTCCCATACAAATGAAACACCAATTTCTTCATAACTCCAGTATTAATCAAGCTAATGGAACCAGATCTGGCATGTGGAGGTTTTGGAAGGGAAGAAATATTTCTGTGGTTCAAAACCCTTCTTGAAAGGAGGTCTCCCATACAAATGAAGCATACATTTTTGCATAATGCGAGAACTAATTAGAGAATAAATCACTTTTAGGCGATGAAGTTCGTCGGTCTGTAGTTCAGAAAAAAGTTCGATAAAGAAGAATTTTACTACTACACTGTGTGCAAGAAGACGGTGTGTGATACGGCGAAGAATAAAGCTAGCCCAGCTCTTGGCGAACCCAGTATCTAGCAGGTACCTAGCTAAAGCCTGAAGGGTACGATGAGTAGAGCATTTTGCAAGAATGCCGGACAGCAACCCTGCAAGATGGTGTCCGCTTCCAATCCAACAGGTACAAGGAGGCGTGGAGCGTAGCGAAGATGAACTGCGACTAGGTTTAGAAGACAGTTCCATTTTTTAAAGATTTCAGTTTCTTTCAAAGAGCATTCATGAATATATTAAGCAATCGCAAACGTTTCTTTTTCTGTCCATCACCTTATCCCTTCGCTTTGTCATGTTATTAATGGCACGCGGCTATTCGATACGATGCGATCATCGTCACGATCGTAAGACAAGACATGAAGCGAACATCGAAGCCTTATCTAACACGTGGAAGGTTTATTGTCTTGAAGAACTATTCCTAATATGTTCTTTAGGTATAAGCAGTCATGTAATGGACAACTTCGAGTACAGTTGTCAATCATAAAGATTTAGGTCTTTGAAAATTTCTTGGTAGAATTAGTTTAGACTTCTAAGAATTACCTGAGAATGAGTCTTGTGATTTGTATCATGGCCACTGGTTTGAAAGCTTTTATTATGGTCATGGCAGATCTAGATATTTGGCCTAATGTCATTGTGTACAGTATCTCAGTTCTTCACATAGTAGTTCACCCCTGTTCAATTTCACAATGTTCTCGATTGGGAACTACCGGGATGCAACCTATCTATACCTTTATTCCCATTCTAGAAACTCTCGAGACAAACACATGTTCGACACTGGAGCATCCACTTCGGCCCAGGATAGTTGTTCTGCAGGTGGAGGATGAACCCCGATCCAACGTCGGTGATAACACCTTCGTCGTCGATAGCGGATGGGTATTATCGCGAACCGCGCACGCCACCGCCCGCTCAGACGCAACACTCGTCAGGCATCCAATCGCGCGCGCCAGCTAATCAGTTGCTCCCTCGCACGTTGTACTACTTTACTTAGTACATGGCGGTTTTATGGTGAAGCTGAGCACCGCGTCACCGCGCCGTCGGTCAATCCATCATTATCGTCGTCTTGGTCGTTGTTGGTGTCATCACAGCCTGCCATCGACGTCGCCGTCGTCGCTCTGCTCCTGTTCTGGCCACCATCCATCCACCACTGGCTGGGCGAGTAAAGCATTATAAAAGGCACCTGTCGCAGCCTGGCCAGATTTAGTCCGTCGGAACGTGTTGTTGGATGAGAACTGAAACGAAAATCACGAAAGTCGAATCAGCGGAACTGATTGGTCAATTGGCGATTGGGATTCGATTGTGGTCAAATCAAAGTGAGAGATACGCGCGAAAAAAGCATATTTTGGTGGAATCGAGTGCGAGTGATAAGGCGATAAGAGCAATAGAGCGGTTATTTTAATCTGGAAATCTAACAATGGCATTCAATTGGCTAATCGGCTTAACTGGTGAGTTTGAGTGGAATAATTTGAATTATGGTGATGGATGGACATGTGATTCTACTTTTCTTGCGTCTCTAGAAGTGTATAACAAGGGCTTGGAAATCTGATTGCTCTCCGTAGGTGAGATATGTTATTGGATATGGTTTTTGTCGCTGGAATTCCGGGTCTTGCTGCAATTTGCGCACTTGCAATCTATCTTCAACCAAGCAGCCTGAGATTTCAATTTTGTACATTTTGGAATGAAGTAAAGCAAATTTATCCCTAATACAGTTAAAGTCTAGAGATAGATGAATTCTCATTCTATGCTTGAAATCCAACTGCGAAATGGTGCACTGTTTCCCGAAGTCTAGTCTTCTTGGAACTAGAAAGCTATTCTCACTGTGCGTACATGCTTGGGAGTTTCTTTAGTTCAAGACGATAACGATTAGGAGAGGAAAATTAGTTCGATACTCATTACTACAAGATACCGAGGAATCCTCTGCATCTCCGTGAGCGTCACGGGAAATGGATAGTTAGTTAGTTGAGGAGATGTTCATGGAAGTCCCCTGGGTAATACGACTTAATAGTATTTTGATGTTTTGAAAAAGACTTTCACTTTAAAATTGCTAATATTTTTTGTTTTCTGAAAGTTCAGACCGACGAACTCGTCTCATATAAATTGATTTATTATCTGAATTTTCATTTGCAATTTTCTTTTCGTCAAAATCTCACTTATATTTGGTTTGATTTGCTTGATTAGTTCTTGAGTTATGCAAAATTTCTCTTTCCTTTGTATGAGCCCCCTTTCCAGAAAAAGAGGATCTCGAATCACGAAACATTTATTGACTTCAAAGCCTGTACATGAAAAATTTGGTTCCATTTGCTTGATTGATTCTTGAGCTATGAAGAAATTTGAGTTTCTTTTGTATGGGAGCCCCCCTTTCCAAGGGTCTTGAACCATCCTAAGAATCTTTCCGGCCTTAAAAACCTTTGCACAAATTTTCACGCTGTTCGGTTCAGTAGTGTTCGAGTCTATAAGGGTCAGATAGACAGAAATTCATTTTATGTAGGGTAAAAGACCCAATAGTGGAGGAACTAAACAATTTCGACCACTGTTTGTTCACTCAGATCGTCTGTACTTCTTTTCACTTACCTCAAGTATGCATCCGAAAGCTTATCAATCATATTTCACACTCAAAGTGAACTTTGTAATCTTGAATCCGCTAAAAAAGCTTAAATATTTTTTCACTTAAAGTGATCCAATCGAATCTGTAATTGTTACATAAAGTAATACTTCATATTATTGGTGTAGTGTCCCAATAGTCATGATATTTTTTAATTCGTGTTTCTATAGTTGTGAATCCCATTGTTTACATATGGGACTCGCAACTATAAATTCTACCACAACTTATGTTGCAAATATAAGGTATTTTAGTGATTCTATCGATTTTGATGAAATTCATAACGTTTCTGTTATTTTGTGCAAGACAGGCAACAAACTGATAGATCTATATGGGTTGCTGCGTTTAAAACGTAGATTTGTAAAATTAACACTACCGCAACTATAGGAACACCCACGACTATCAACTTTTACTTTATATAGATTTTCATTTAGCATGGAAAATTTTATTATTTGGTTTGTCTCTGATTTTTGTTGGCACTTCAATTTTTACATTTTAATAATCATACGTCAAATACGTTTTGAATAAAAAAATCCTGTAGGTATATTTTATTTTATGATAAATTTTATCGGTTGATGGAAAATTTAAAATTGCATTACTATCATATGAAAAACCCTGATTGTAAGTAACCGATTAACAATTTTCGGTGCCACGTGTACGCTTCTACTCATTTTAATCTTCAAAACATTAATCATCTAATCATCATCTTCTTTGTCAAACCAGATTAATCATCTAGTCATCTGTCTGGGAGAAATCTATCATCATAAATCGACTTAAAATGAATTAAAATACAATCTAAGATAAACGCTTTGACAAACTCTTGATCTTGATTCTGGCAATATTTCGCAAATTAAAGAAATTCTTTTTATCGCCGTCGGCAAATCGAATCAAGTTTTATTGCCCACAAACGATAATTGATTGCGTGTCGACGGGGATATTGGCTGTTCCCAATCCTATTTATCAGGGCAGGGAGCTTCCGGAAGACAACGCGCACAACGCTTGGACAAACAGCTGCGCATTAACGATTACACAGTTTGGTGTGTTTTGTCGTTTAAACAAGCTATATAGGTGCGACCGAGATTGGCAGACGATTATCAAAGGCGCTATCGAATCGAGGATGGCTTATCAGAGGCTTCGAAAACGTATGTAAGATGACTGAAACGATTTTGATCGATCGGGTTCCAGTAGGTTCTACTTACGTTAATTCGTAGGTAGGTACTCTGAGTGTCGATAATTTTCTTTGTCATTGTGATCATCGATGAAATGAATCATTCACTTTTACATCAATTGGTTGTAAATTTAAAAGATTGCTTTGATAAATATTTTGAAGAGAAAACAGAACGCCGTTTCGAACAATGCAGCATATTTTAACCTCCAGTGTATGGAATTTCAATAACAATTACTAATTAAACTTTGTGATTTAAATTCTTTGAACCTTTCAAAATAAAATCAATTTTATGTTGGTACTTTCGTTCTGATGAAAAACAATATCGATTAGTCTCTCTCATAATGATTTCGAGCAAATCTCTCAATCCTTTTACTTAGAGATGGTAATTGAATCATGATTTGAATATCGGACTTCATTCCATCCAAATCTGGACTTCGAACTCGATTGATTTGTGACGCCTTTTGTAGCGAAATCATTTCCGACTTGCGAGTGATTAAGCATAAAATCTCAAGCACTACGAGCCATAGTAGTTTACTCTCGCGTGAGGTTGAATGAATGAGATTGGAGTTCTGCATGGCATGGATGTTGGACTATTATCGGTCGTGACTCTGTATCGAGATTCTCAGCTCTTCAATGACCCAAATGACGCTAAGCCAAAATGTACTTTGCACATGTGCGAAGTTTATTTCGATTAACAGTTGCCAAGAGCAAGACTTTAGCGTTATTCGAAAGGAACAGTTTGAAGTCACAATCGCAATAAAATTACTAGAGTGAGTAGTCACTATCTAACAATGACTCTACCGTGGTAGAAGTTCCGCAGGCCATTGCACTTTACCACATCTCTAAAACATGGTTTACGGCCTAATAGTTCCGAGCAGGAATAAATCGATTTGTAAAATGTTTGTTGAGATTCTTCTTCTCAATTCTCAATTTGAGCTAGAGTACTCAATTTGCAATTACGGAGTGATTATGCATGAAATGTACGGAGTTTACTCTTACAGTTTTCTCTCGCATGAAAGCTCAATGAATAATTTCTGAGCCTCATCAGGGCAAATTGACCACCGTAGGGTAAGACGTATAATGCTAACTAACTGGGTAAACATCAGTTGGTATTTAAATATTTGTAAAATAATCTACTGTGTGAATGTGGAAGTATTTTGTATTACATAATGAAAATAACAGAAAAATACAAAAGTTACAGTTTTGATGTAACTTTTATTATTTGTTTGCTCAACATTCTGGAGCGACGCTGCAATCCGCAAAAACTTGCAGAACACTCAGTTGGGCAACAAAATAACTTTTCTCTGGTTAATATGATATAAGTTTGCTTCTATCTAAAATGTAACGTTTCGAAAATATGTTTCACTGATTGAAACGCCCCAGTGTATGCAGGACAATATGCCCTTACCAACTGGACACAAACGCGGCAAGCCTGCACCAGTTGCACCAATGATATGGAAAATATTGAAATGTAATTCACACCTGCTTAAATGGACTTATGTTGGTTTTAAAGTAAACCCATAAAGTTTGAAACCTTTTGTTAAGGGATAGATAAAATACTAACGAAGGGCTATGACAAGTCTTTGGTTACGGTGCGGCCTATTGCTGTACTCCTATTGTACTTTTTGAAATCAATTTTCACGACTTTTCAAGAAAGCTTTATTACGTATTCTCAGTAATATTTTTATATGACTTCTCAAAGGCATTGTGACTTTTGGACTACCATAACACAAATTTTGAAGTTTGCGAAGAAAAGCAACAAGTTTTCATGGATATTGCCTTGGGGGGGCGTATTATACCGTCTTACCCTATATCATTCAATTGGTTGTTATCGGAGATGACTCTGAGGCTCTGAGTTTAGATTCTCAGCTTTCACTGACCTGGATGGTGCCTGGTCTAAAATGACCTTACATTTAAGCAATTATTTCGTTTTGCGGATCGGCAAATTTTGATTACAATTAATTCTAGCATGATTTTGAAAACGTCGTATGTTCAAATGAGAGACTCTTTTCATTGCGCTCTCTTTCGCTATCGAAGCTAGTTTGGCATTTATTACAACGTTTCCTCCTCAGCACGCTAGACAAAGCTATTTCTGAACAACAGACATAACACATTGAACATTCACTCATCAAATTCATCGTCAAAACACTAACGACATCTGTTTTATTCACAGTTTGGCAAATCACGAACAGATGGCGGAAGTGAGCAAACGTCAAACTTGAGTAAAACCGATGCGCACGCCACGGGAGTGATTGGCCTACTAATGATTATTTTAATTGCGTAAATCAGTGTACGATGAAAATTTCACGAGTGTTATGTCTGTTTATCTTGCTTTTCTTCACAACTTGGTGAAAAATCCAATGTAAATGTTATTATGGCTTCGTAATTATCTAAAGAAAGTAATGTTCTTTGGACTTACGACGTTTTCAAAAATCACGCGAATGCATATTTGCAAAATAACCACGGTGGATACTTGCGAAAAACTACGTCGTATCTACGTAAATTGATCGAAGAGCCCTATTTGGGAAAGTAAAATTACAACGACACCCAGTTTTAGACACCACATGATTTCAGTGTCCTTCAAATTTTTGAAAATCACTGAACAACTATTTCTATTACTATAACTTTTGAGCAATCTGTATGGCCTCGTTTTGATTTGATGGCATTAGAAAATAAAATGCGGTTTGAAGAATTCTAGAATCTAGAATGTAGAAGGAAGAAATCAAGTTTCCAATACGGGGAGCACTGTATTTCATTAACTAAGTGACAAACGCCATAGCACTTTATGCGAGCACCCTCGCGCTCATAACAAAAACAAGCACACTTGGTCGCACTGAGCACTTTATGCGAGCACCCCGCTCATTATACATCAAGCAACACTAAGTTGCACTGAGCACTTTGACAGCACCACTCGCGTCATAACAAACCAAGCAACGCTAAGTTGCACTGAGCACCTTATGCGAGCACCACTGCGCTCGTAACAAAAAACAACAACCTTGGTCGCACTGAGCACTTCGACGGCACCACTCGCGCTCATTACAAAATCAAGCAACACTAAGTTGCACTGGCACTTGCAACACCACTCGCGCTCTTTACAAAATCAAGCAGCCTAAGTAGCACTGAGCATTTTATGCAGCCTACTAGCGCTCATTACAAAATCAAGAAACACTAAGTCTGCATGTTGGAGATGGTCATTTTCCTAGAGTCCTAGTTTGAAAATTGGTACAAGAATTAATAGAATCGGCGTAAATAAGGGTTGTCAGGAGGGTTTGGCCCTTTCCAGACCCACTTGTGGCCCCTTCAGAAAAATTGGAAACAGAGTTAAAAAAACAATTTTATTTTTCCTTATTCAGGTTTGGATTTTTATCACCTTATTTTACACACATTGAATCTTATGACTTTTAAGGCGATCTGTTCGGCAGTGTATCAGCTTGTCGTTGGTCGTTGCACAATGTAAAGTTCAAGTATGGTGGGCAGTGGTGCAATTTATCAACAATGCCTGCTGAGTGTGATTCTTTTGTTTTGTATAAAGATATTTTAGTTACTAGACAAGATTGTCGCTGTCGTCGCTGTCCGGAACATCTTTTGCTGGCGAGGATTGAGCTAAATGTCAAGAAGGAAAATCCGTACGATTTGACAGGTATGTACCACACATGTTTCGGACAGCAGAACAAAGGAACCGAAGCGACAATCTTTATCTATAACTAAAATATCTTTTATTTTTCTCTGCTCCTCTTTGCCTATGACCGTACCTTTCAGTCAGAACGACAAAGCAGGAGCAGCTTAGCAAACTCGGTTTGCCAACAGCGGGCTGAAGTTGATGATCATTCGGCACAAATTTCCTGTCATTGCTTTCAAGTGATAGTATTCACCCATTCATTTATATAGGGCCTCGCATTCACACAGCAGCGAGTGAACTGAATAGACTGTCACTGCGGGCTGCTGTGCAATGAGAAGAGAGGTCTTTTTTTACTTTATCTTTGATTGTTGCTGCTAACCATTTTCAGTTTTCACTGCTAGGAAGTGAGTGTGAAGAGGCAATGGTATCAATATCCAACAAATTTCAGTCACTGAGATTGAGCATTCGCACCGCTGATGGTGGGCATTCTGGTTTGGTGATTTCACTCAGTTGTTTATTGTTTGATGAAATGTAAATATCTTTTCTATTATACTGCCAACTACG
This sequence comes from Armigeres subalbatus, assembly GCF_024139115.2. Taxonomy (NCBI): domain Eukaryota; kingdom Metazoa; phylum Arthropoda; class Insecta; order Diptera; family Culicidae; genus Armigeres; species Armigeres subalbatus. The sequence goes on from NC_085139.1 coordinate 262,296,156, forward strand.
GCCAGAGATCCTCAGAGAGTTTAGAGTTCAGAGAGATCAGAGTTCCTAAAACTCTCAAAAGCTATCAGTATTTTTTGGATTACATAAAATATTCATGATTTCTATTTCAGAAAACGTTCTAAAATCTCTTCGAGTTTTGTAGAGAAAATCTTTCAGAATATAATAAACTCTCAATTTCCTATATTTCTTCAAATAACCTAATTTCGAAATTCTAGAAAAGTATCCTAATCTGATTATCTTCTTCTTCTTATTGGCATTACATCCTCCCATGTTTCCGAAAACCTTGTGCATAAATCGTAAAAATGCTGCAATAAAAAACTCAGACCAAATGCAGTTTATTAACAACGCGATTACGAAGCCTCAATCTACTCACTCATTTATTCTACAATTATTATAACGCAGTATAAAAAGTACAGTGGCGATTCGCTGGTTGGGCCACGACCTCGGCCTAACGAATTCGGTTTTTAGTTGGTCAACTGACAGCCATTTGAACACGTGTATTTCGACTTGAACATCACAAATGATGTCCAGTGACGCTCAATCCGTTTTCCGTGTTACATTGAATTTTGACGTTCGTTTGCTTTTGGTTGGGCCATGGCCCAACCAGCAGGCCAACTAAAAGTGACCCAAGTATTAAGATCCCAACCAGCGAATTCGACTGTAGTCACCGTGTTGATGCAATCACACCATTATTGAAAACAGTTGAAAAAAACAATTATAATTTTCCACTCCGCTTGCTCCAGATTCTATTATGCGATCTACTTGAAAATGGTGAAAATCGGCAGGATCGCCAAATGTAGCTTATTTGGGAATAGGCGCAGGAGTCTCCTGGAAAACTATCACTGCTATCTGCGATGGTTCACCACATGTATTAGACTGCGCAAATTGCCACGATTGCTTTGATTAGTATTTTGGTGGCTCTTCGTTGTCGTTCATATGCCTACTTCGATACTTTCAAATCTATTGGATAGGACTTTCCATAATTAAACCATGCCATTTCACTGCCACACAAATTTGAAATGTGAGTTTAAAAAATTTTCATTCCGCATGGAAAATTAAATTAAATTTTACGTGTACTGTTTTATCAAGCTAATTAATTGAGCTAGTCGCTTGACTACTATGCCAGTAATAATCTGCTATGGAATACTTAAGATCAAAGATAAAGAGGATAAGAAGATCATTGAAAATCACTTTCTCACGTTCATCTGATCGGAAACCAGCAATCAGCATTTTCATTGAGCACGGTGCTTTTGACTACCGTACTTTGAAGATTTAGAACAACCAGTTGGTTTATGTTCCGCTTAGACGTTGCTCTAATCAGGAGAGTATACCACGTTTATCAAATCAGGAACCCAGCAAATCACATAAGCGCCTTACTTGCTCGGTTTATATAAGAGTCAGGAGAGCTGTTGAAGCAAATCTAAAGGTAGTGGCATTGGTCACAAGGAATATTATCAATCTAGCAAAGGAATATTATCAATCTGACAAAGTGAAGTTAAACAAATCTTTGCTAATTTGGTCGCGGGGCAGCATTTGAGCGCACTTCTATTGGCTTTATTTTCTCATCCTGGCATGTACGCGATGGTTTCCACGATTGTGGAAACATTTATAACATGTTGACGTTTCCATCGTTTTGATGCGTAATCACATTCTAGAACATAACAAAACATACTTTGATCGAAATATAAATAAATTATAGTGGACACCTCAAACGTGAAAAAGGTGATTAAATTTATGGCCACGTAAAAAACAAAGATCCGAGTTTTACAAAACGAAAACGTGTTGCAACTCATGTCAGCTTTACAGCTTGGTATCAATATCTGTCTGTCCGTGTGTGTGTGCGTATGTGTGTAGGTGTGTCACAAAACAACTTTTCATATAGTAATCCATGGCCGATTTTCTCGCAACAAATTTCATTAGACAGGGCAAATCCTTGTTGATCACCATTCAGTTTGATAACGATCGACCGTTGCATTTAAAAGTTATGAAGAAAATGGTTCATCGAACCATATGAAACCATATAACGTTGATGTCCTGGCTAAATGCAAGAAAGGCAGTATCACTATTCTGAATAAAGTTTGGTTGTCACATAATCAGTAACGCAAAATTGACACCAAATCTGATACCTAAAGCCAATAAGAGTTGAAAATATATTTCTATTTTTTTGAATTCTGTGATATTTCTTTGACTATTTGTAAGATATTCAAGGAACCTTGCAAAGTTGTTGGTATAAGAACTTCGTAATACTAATGACACATGGTGGTACAAGTACCAGTACAAGAATCTTGAAATAGTACCATACCAATTGTCTTTATTAAAGATAGTCTTGGAATATGTTCTCTTGTACCATGGTACGTACACAATGTCCTTAGTATAAGATATCGTTTTGCCTTTCTTGTACAACAAAGTCGTACCAAAGGCTATGATTTCATTACAAAAACGAACTTTTATAGAAGCCACGAGGCGCATACTCATATGTTAAATACCAAGGAAGTCGAGAAAATTTCCAACCGAAAATCTCCTAGACCAAACGGGAATCAAACAGCCACCTCCAGCATGGTCTTGCTTTGTAGCCGTGCATTTTGAAGTATATAACGGTGAAAAGGGAGGGATTATGTGTTTTCTTGAGAAGCGTGATAAATCATATAAACATTTAAATGCTCAAAACATAGTACATGACGAAAAAGGCTGCAAAATTATTCATGTTTGCTTGATTGACTAAATGAATACCCACGAAACTTTATCGAATTTCAGAGTTTCTAATAAACCAATGCAAATAAAACAAACCCTGATTAATCGACCTTGCGGTGTTGTGCCTTTCTCGTGCAAAAAAAATACCTAAAAAAATGAATGAGTGTTTTTCAGCGTTTTCGCGCTTAAAAATAGTATTTTGGCAATAACTCGTCCTTAGTGCAATCTGGTTTTAATTTTCAATAGCATACAATGGGACATGATGGCGATAATTCGGTCAATTCTAAGTTTCAAAGTGTGTCTACAAAATTTTGTACACTACCACTTATACATACATACACAAAACAGACATCATTTCAACTCGTCAAGCTGAGTTGATCGGTATATAACACTATGGGTCTCGAGCATTCTATCAAAAGTTTGGTTTTGGGTGATCATATGCTGCGTAACCAGCAAGTCAGACTTATCTATATATAAGGCGCCCATATCCGAATAATCTGACGGTTGGTGCATATATAAACTATACGTATACTTAGTATATACGTTTATTTATGAAGTATGTTTGTCGTTGAATCAATGAAATTTATTTCTGATGTGGGTTGGTCAATATGGAATCGTCTTCGAACCTAGGAAAGTCAAGGAAAATGTAGGCCTCTATATCAAGTGAAAAAGTCTATTTAAATATCACTGCCCGTCCAGTCACAGCTTAGTTTTTTCACGTTTTTTCTTACAAGCTTGATTCGGAAATATCACAAGGCCAAATGCATTCATAGTCTACTATTTTTAAATGAAATGACAACATCGCGATTCCTAATATCCCTCGTTGACGTATCATGTCATTAGGTCAAAGGCCATCGACCGAACGGTCATTGAGCCCTATGGATATAAAACGTGGGAATGAGAGTGAGAAGATAGTTCTTCGATTTCTCTTCCTTTTCTTTCCATTTTTTACTTCTTTTATTTCTCTAATTTGTCTTTCTAACTTTTCTTTTACTACCTTCCCTTTTCAATTCAATTTTATTTTTCCCTCTTCCGATTGTCTTCTTTCTTTTCATTTCACTTTTCTTTTTCTCTTCTTCTTTTTTTTCACTTCTTTCATCTTTCTTTTCATTTTTGATTTTGATCCTACTTGTTTACTTTTCTTACTTCTTTTCCTTCACTTTTCTTTCTTTATTCTTCTGCATTATTTTTTCAACCTTATTCCTTCTTATTTCTCCCTTCTTCCGTCTTCCGTTTTCTTCTTTCTCCTTCCTCATTCCTTCTTCCTTCTTCCTATTCCTTTCTTCTTTCTTCTTCCTATTTCTTCTTCATTCTTCGTTCCTTCTTCTTTCCTCCTTTCTTTGCTTCTTTCTTTTTTCTTTTTCTTATTGCTTTGTTCTTCTTCTTTCGTTCATCTTTCTCCTTGCTCTTCCCTTTCCTTCTTCTTTCTAGCTTTTCTTTCTTCTCTTATCCTTTATCCTTTTACTTCTTCCTTTACTTCTTCCTTCTTCTTCTTCCTTCTGTTTACCCTTCGTATTTCCTTCTTTCTTTCTTTCTTCTTCACTTTTCTTCTTTTTCTGTTTCCGTATTCCTTTATCCTGTATCATTCCTTCATTCGTTTTTTCATTCTTTTATCGTTTTCGTTTTCCTTCTTCCTTCTTGCTTCACATCTCACTTCTCACATCCCATTTCTCACTTTCACTTCCACTCATTTCTCACTTCTCATTTATTCCTTCTTACTTTTAACTCCTCATTTATCACTTTTCTCTTTCCACTCCTCACTACTCATTTCTTAATTCTCTCTCTCTCTCTCCTTATTTCTTACTTCTGACTTCTGACTTCTCATTTCTCATTTCCACTTATCACTTCTCACTTATGCCCTAGGACTAGTGATAGTTTCAAAATAGTGACTTTAGTGACCAACCATCATGAAATAGTGACCAAATAGTTACTTTCAATTGCAGAAAAAGTAACCGAATATGATTTAGTATAGATTTTTAAACCGGAGATACAAGCCACAAGTTGCATTAGTTGTTATGATATAATTCATAAATTGCAAACTACTGTTTTATTTTGGACATCCTATGAGAATCTATCAAAATCAAGAAAAGGTAAGATCAACAAAGCATGAAGATTACTGCTACTGGCCATGTCCATTTTCACCGTGAGAAGGAAGACCAGTGAATCGACACTCATAATAACACGAAGTATTGTATGAGGAGGACCCCGTAACACGGTGAATCACTTTGACGTAGTGTGTTGCGGTGAATCTACAAACAGAGCCCTAGCTTAATCCCTTTTCTAGCTAGGGCAATAAGTTGTGTAATTAAGGATTCATCGTATTTAGTCCCCCTACCAACAGCAGTTTCAGAAATAAAACATAATTAATGTTGCCTTACAGACAGTTAGAAGACTCGAATTCCTCTTGTTTGACAAAGCATGTAGCTGCCTTTTCAAGCATTGGTTAAAAACCTCGTACCCGGTCCTAGGCTGAACTGACTGCTGGAAAAATCAGTTAGGGGTTTAAATACGTACTAACTCTTCATGAACTGGTGAAAATGGTGATGAGAAGACACACGGAAGTTCTTATTACTGAACAAATTCTCTTGCTTGAAATGGTCTTGTAGACAAAGCTAAATCCGGGTTTTAAGAGTTTCACTGGTGATATTCTAGAAGCAAGACAAGGATGAGGCTAGGGTTCCGATGCATGGCAACAGTATTACTGTTTTGTTTTCTCAAGAAAGGATTGATTTCCTATTGATAGGGGCGCGCCTTCAATGGGATTGCTCTATGAAGGGTCTAAATAGGGACCTTGCCATGGTGGTCTTGAGAAAAAAAAACAACTGTATCGAAACCGATACTGCATTGCTTCTCAATAGCACTGGAGTAATTCGACATGCACTTAAACACTAAGGATACGGGTAACTACAATAGATCTAATAATTGGTCGCAGTGGCACACCGAACAGGAGATAAAAATTGTATGAGGATGGTATTTAGATCAGCCAGAAGCTAGTGACCATGATATCATATTAAGGCATCATATTTAGTAACACACTCAGCGTCGGAGCTAACATTAAAATGAACTTTTGAGATTTTGAACTCGACTTGGCATGCTGGAGCAAATTTTAAAAATCCAATAAAACCGTGTCTCTTCTTAGAAATCCAGAAATTCTAATACACCCGATTCTGTTTTCACACGGATTTTTTACACGGCCGTGTACAAAAATCCCATACAAAATTTTGCAAAGTTGCTCCTTTTGCATAATTCGTCGAGAAATCATAAAACTTTTTTACGGATTTTCGAATTTTGAACAAAACTTTTTTACACGGAATCTCCGTGTAAAAAAAAGATGATCTTTACTATAATTTCTAAATGGGAGACTTTAGTATTAAAGTTAGTAAAAAAATGGGTGGCCAAATAATCTCGAGTTAAAAATATTGTAAAACTAATCAGTTTGTTTTATTTTAGATTTTAAAATCTTACCAATCCTTCACCTCCACACTAGTTTTCTAATTGTTAATAAATAGAATCTTTTTATATAAATGTGATATTTCCAAAATAATTTCAAAAAAAAGTTTTTAATTGCACCATGATCCTTTTAAGGCGATTTTATTCGGACCTTTTCGTACGTACATGTTCTTTTCAAAATTTGTCCTACTACTCCTACCGGAGTTGATTTAATTACCGGAATTCAATTAATGATAAAATCGAACCCATCAAAGAGGTGAACTTTTATTTCCTTTGATAGCCCGTAATTTTATTATTTTTCGGTGAAAATTTAAAATCCTCCCTCCACGTATTAAATTTGTCCATCAATCCCGAGGGGTGGAGACAGAAGAAAAAATGAAATTAGTTCCGCCTAATTTTGCAAAGCAAGTTTTTATGCACGATCAATGCCATCTAGCCTGATGGCTTGTGTCAGAATTACCTGACATAACTTGCTCTGCAATTTATTTTTGAGACTTTCCGAAGGTCGCACCCAAGTGGATTTAACGATCATAAGACCTTCTGTCATCGACGCCCTATAGGTAGCCTCACACACTTGGTCATGATTTTCCCTATGTATTTTTACATATGCGATGTTGTCGGATTTCGGCACGGAAAATCAAAATCCAGACCAGAATCCCGGAAAATTTTCCGGTGTGAAAGTGTATCTCATTATTCTCTCTGACGTGGAGAATCAAACATCTGTCATTGATGAAAGTAGGCTATTCACTATCTTTGTCACCGGAGGTAACCGCTCACCAACAGATGTTGGTTATATTTCAAATACTCCTCAATTCTGTACTATATACCTACTCGAGGATAACTTTTCGCATTTTACATATTCCATTCGTGAAGAAAAGATCATAGTCGACGTGAATCGGAATTACCTCACGATTTTCACACACTTGGAACATCTTTGGAGCATATTTCCTAAATTTTATATATTGCTACTAGATTACATTTGATTTGGTTGATAATAATAGTAGGTACAAATGATTTTTATTTTGAGCTTTTTACAATAAGCAATGCAAAAATAGTGACTTTAGTGACTTTTAGATGTAAATAGTGGCTTTTAGTGACTAGACTCAAAACAGTGATCAAGTCACTAAAAGTGACTTGCTACCAGGCCTGAATGTCATTCCATGACGATTCGACCTATCGATCCAACATCCTCGTGACATGACTAGCGTTGAAAAATTTTACAACTAAACCTACTTCATGATTTTCAAACATATAACTCTTCGGTCATTCGAATATGGGTGACCAAATGGTCAATCATGCAATTCACTTCAATAAGGATTGAAAAAAATCCTTCCTTCCATATCATTCGCTTTTTATAGCCGATCCTAGAAGTGAGACTAGAGACTACTTAAAACTTCTATACCATTGCCCTTTAGACTTTGTATTCAGTATGTTATTGATTGGTCGTAAACTTATAAAACTCCCTGTTTCTCATAGCGTAGTTCTGGTTCGTCACCACCCTAAAGACTGGTGTTCTTGGCGAGGTCAAGCTGGTCAACCGCACGCAACATTTCTTTTAATGGACTGACTTTTTATAACATGTCATTCATCAGGACGACGAATCTTAATCCACCTAACCACTCCAGTACTTCTCACTGATTGTCCCATATTAGTCTATGCAGGTATCAATTATGATTCTTTTTTAACTCCTAGAGATCCAAAATTTGTTTGAAATATTAAGACAACATCAAGCCTGATTGTTTCGCTGCCTTACTGTACACATATTTGTCTCGCGATGAATACATTTATCATTTCTGCAGATTTTACTGTTTATGTACGACGCTAACGGCATAGTAATATCTTTTAGATATCTTCTTAGACCCTCTAACATTTACTTTTCTCGTGAAGCTGGTAGATCACTTTTAAAGTGTTTTACGTTTTAAGATTTATCAAACCGAGCCTTCAAATTTTCCGAGCCAGGGCAATAAGATGTGTGATGATCCACGGATTAGTCGAATTTAACCCTCTCTTATATAGATCACTTTACATGTTTTTGACACTTTCAAATGCTTACACACTTCATAGGTATAGGGAAGGAGAGGCAATATGCCCTACTGGCATAGACTGCTTTCATGCCTTAGCTATAACATTTTTCTTGGGTGTTTCTACCTCATGCATCAGTTGAACAATATGCTAGCTGATGCCATTAAAATGAAAAGAACTCAATCATATTGATAATATTACCATTTCAAAAAGTGGTGATATTTCGTTGCCGGAAAACTCATGAGGCAAAACGCCTTTTAGCCGGCAGCTCTTAGGGAACAACGCACCATGCGTCGGCGAATCAGATTTCTGGTATGTGCAGCCGCGTTGGATGCGTAGTACATTGTAGGTTAGTTCCACTGGGGCGTTTTGCCTCGCCGAAATGTTGGATGTTTCATCAAAATGTGGAAAATTTCGGTTTTCTACATTTCTTTATATTATTTTGACACTTTTTCGCCTAACCTACATAATTTTGCGTCTGAGTTTGTTAAAGCTATCTCAAACATGCAAAATCTTAGGGAGTTGGATTAGATTTTTTATTATCACCCATCAACTGAAACCATCGTTAAGTGTCAGTATTGTGCGGCCTTGTTCTGCCGAACGAGCTATCACGGATGTGCTGTCTAATCGTGCGTGTGACTCCGTTTGTGTTCCCGAGGAAAGAGCCAAAGTCATGTCCTGCTGTTTACTAGTTAGTGTTGGCACCAACCGTTATACGATATTTGCATTTCTGTCATCAATGCACTCAAGTGGATTGAACTCCTAATATATCTCACCTCACTTCCCTTCTTCTCTCACTAAAGAGGAAAAAAACCATTGAGTTAGGATTTTCATAAACATCTATCGCATTTTTTTTCTAATTTTACAATCCAGTATGGATATTGGATACTGGGTACTCAATTCCTATAGTCAAAATCATCCTAATTCAAATTGGAATTCAAATATTTCAATATGATTTTCCAATCTGATACTCAAATCCAATGTATGAACTCAAAAGCAACTCCAATATTCCTATTCCATGAGCAAAGTTCTATTCCCAGACCAACATTGGAACGTTTTTATAATGGAATACTAAAATCAAACATTCATATAAAATGATCAAGTTTTTCATTTCTA